>NW_027440273.1:0-161510 GCF_031893055.1 Leptodactylus fuscus | reverse complement strand
GGTGTGTACATATGTGCGCGCATATATATGTGCGCGCATATATATGTGCAGGGTGGGGTGCATATATATGTGTGCGCATATATATGTGTGCGCATATATATGTGCAGGGTGGAGTGCGTATATATGTTCGCGCATATATATGTTCGCGCATATATATGTGCGCGCATATATATGTGCGCGCATAAATATGTTCGCGCATATATATGTGCGCGCATATATATGTGCGCGCATATATATGTGCGCGCATATATATGTGCGCGCATATATATGTGCGCGCATATATATGTGCGCGCATATATATGTGCGCGCATATATATGTGCAGGGTTGGGTGCATGTATATGTGCGCGCATATATATATGTGCAGGGTGGGGTGCATATATATGTGCGCGCATATATATGTGCGCACATATATGTGTGCGCGCATATATATGTGCTCGCATATATATGTGCTAGGTGGGGTGCATATATATGTGCGAGCATATATATGTGCGCGCCTATATATGTGCAGGGTGGGGTGCGTATATATGTGCGCGCATATATATGTGCGCGCATATATATGTGCACGCATATATATGTGCGCTCATATATATGTGCGCGCATATATATGTGCAGGGTGGTGTGCATGTATACGTGCGCGCATATATATGTACGCGCATATATATGTGCAGGGTGGGGTGCGTATATATGTGCGTGCATATTTATCTGCGTGCATATATATGTGTGCGCATATATATGTGCAGGGTGGGGTGCATATATATGTGCGCGCATATATATGTGCGCGCATATATATGTGCAGGGTGGGGTGCGTATATATGTGCACGCTTATTTATGTGTGCGTATATATATGTGCACGCATATATATATGTGCAGGGTGGGGTATGTATGTGTGTAGGGTGGGGTATATATTTGAGCGCATATATATGTGCGCGCATATATATGTGCGCGCATATATATGTGCACGCAAATATATATGCGCGCATATATATGTGCAGGGTGGGGTGCATGTATATGTGCGCGCATATATATGTGCGCGCATATATATGTGCAGGGTGGGGTGCGTATATGTGTGCGTGCATATTTATGTGCGCGCATATATATGTGCGCGCATATATATGTGCAGGGTGGGGTGCATATATATGTGCGTGCATATATATGTGCGCGCATATATATGTGCAGGGTGGGGTGCGTATATATGTGCGCGCATATATATGTGCGCGCATATATATGTGCGCGCATATATATGTGCGCGCATATTTATGTGCGCGCATATTTATGTGCGCGCATATATATGTGCAGGGTGGGGTGCATATATATGTTCGCGCATATATATGTGCGCGCATATATATGTGCGCGCATATATATGTGCGCGCATATTTATGTGCGCGCATATTTATGTGCGCGTATATACATGTGCAGGGTGGGGTGCATATATATGTGCGCGCATATATATGTGCGCGCATATATATGTGCGCGCATATTTATGTGCGCGCATATATATGTGCAGGGTGGGGTGCATATATATGTTCGCGCATATATATGAGCGCGCATATATATGTTCATGGTGGGGTGAGTATATATGTGCGCGCATATATATGTGCGCGCATATATATGTGCGCGCATATATATGTGCGCGCATATATATGTGCGCGCATATATATGTGCGCGCATATATATGTGCGCGCATATATATGTGCAGGGTGGGGTGCGTATATATGTGCGCGCATATTTATGTGCGCGCATAAATATGTGCGCGCATATATATGTGCGCGCATATATATGTGCAGGATGGGGTACATATATATGTGCGCGCATATATATGTGCGCGCATATATTTGTGCGTGCATATATATGTGCAGGGTAGGGTGCATATATATGTGCGCACATATATATGTGCGCGCATATATATTTGCGCGCATATATATGTGCGCGCATATATATGTGCGCGCATACATATGTGCGCGCATATATATGTGCGAGCATATATATGTGCGCGTATATATGTGCAGTGTGGGGTGCGTATTTATGTGCGCGCATATATATGTATGTGCATATATACGTGCAGGGTGGGGTGCATATATATGTGCGCGCATATATATGTGCAGGGTGGGGTGCGTATATATGTGCGCGCATATAGATGTGCGCGCGGTATATATGTGCGCGCATATATATGTGCGCACATAAATGTGCGCGCATATATATGTGCGCACATATATGTGCGCGCATATATATGTGCAGGGTGGGGTGCATATATATGTGCGCGCATATATATGTGCGCGCATATATATGTGCAGGGTGGGGTGCGTATATATGTGCGCGCATATATATGTGCGTGCATATATATGTGCGCGCATATATTTGTGCGCACATATATATGTGCGCGCATATATATGTGCGCGCATATATATGTGCAGGGTGGGGTGCGTATATATGTGCGTGCACATTTATGTGCGCGCATATTCATGTTGCGCGGCATATATATGTGCAGGGTGGGGGTGAATATATATGTGCGTGCATATATATATATGCGCGCATATATATGTGCATGGTGGGGGTGCGCGCATATATATGTGCGCGCATATATATGTTCGCGCATATATATGTGCGCGCATATATATGTGCGCGCATATATATGTGCGCGCATATATTTGTGCGCGCATATATATGTGCGCGCATATATATGTGCGCGCATATATATGTGCAGAGTGGGGGTGCGTATATATGTGCGTGCATATTTATTGTGCGCGCATATATATGTGCACGCATATATATGTGCAGGGTGGGGTGCATATATATGTGCGTGCATATATATGTGCAGGGTGGGGTGCGCGCATATATATGTGCGCGCATACATATGTGCGCGCATATATATGTGCGCGCATATATATTTGCGCACATATATATGTGCGCGCATATATATGTGCAGGGTGGGGTGCATGTATATGTGCGCGCATATATATGTGCATGGTGGGGTGTGTTATATATGTTGCGCGCATATTTATGTGCGCGCATATATATGTGCGCGCATATATAATGTGCAGGGTGGGGTGCATATATATGTGCGTGCATATATATGTGCGCGCATATATATGTGCGCGCATATATGTGTGCAGGGTGGGGTGCATATATATGTGCGCGCATATATATGTGCGCGCATATATATTTGCAGGGTGGGGTGCGTATATATGTGCGCGCATATATATGTGCGCGCATATATATGTGCGCGCATATATATGTGCGCGCATATATGTGCGCGCATATATATGTGCAGGGTGGGGTGCATGTATATGCGCGCACATATATATGTGCAGGGTGGGGTGTGTATATATGTGCGCGCATATTTATGTGCGCGCATATATATGTGCACGCATATATATGTGCGTGAATATTTATGTGCGCGCATATTTATGTGCGCGCATATTTATGTGCGTGCATATATATGTGCAGGGTGGTTGCATATATATGTGCGTGCATATATATGTGCGCGCATATATATGTGCGCGCATATATATGTGCGCGAATATATATGTGCGCGCATATATATGTGCAGGGTGGGGTGCCTATATATGTGCGCGCATATATATGTGCGCGCTTATATATGTGCGCGCATATATATGTGCGCGCATATTTATGTGCGCGCATATTTATGTGCGCGCATATATATGTGCAGGGTGGGGTGCATATATATGTGCGCGCATATATATGTGCGCTCATATATATGTGCAGGGTGGTGTACATGTATATGTGCGCGCATATATATGTGCAGGGTGGGGTGTGTACATATGTGCACGCATATTTATGTGCGCGCATATATATGTGTGCGCATATATATGTGCAGAGTGGGGTTCATATATATGTGCGCACATATATATGTGCGCGCATATATATGTGCGCGCATATATATGTGCGCGCATATATATGTGCGCGCATATATATGTGCGCGCATATATATGTGCGCGCATATATATGTGCGCGCATGAATATGTGCAGGGTGGGGTGCCTATATATGTGCGCGCATATACATGTGCGCGCATATATATGTGCGCGCATATATATGTGCGCGCATATTTATGTGCGCGCATATTTATGTGCGCGCATATTTATGTGCGCGCATATATATATGCAGGGTGGGGTGCATATATATGTGCGCGCATATATATGTGCGCGCATATATATGTGCAGGGTGGGGTGCGTATATATGTGCGCGCATATTTATGTGCGCGCATATATATGTGCGCGCATATATATGTGCAGGGTGGGGTGCATATATATGTGCGTGCATATATATGTGCGCGCATATATATGTGCGCGCATATATATGTGCGCGCATATATATGTGCGCGCTTATATATGTGCGCGCATATATATGTGCGCGCATATATATATGTGCGCACACATATATGTGCGCGCATATATATGTGCAGGGTGGGGTGCGTATATATGTGCGCGCATATTTATGTGCACGCATAAATATATGCGCGCATATATATGTGCGCGCATATATATGTGCGCGCAAATTTATGTGCGCGCATATTTATGTGCGCGCATATATATGTGCAGGGTGGGGTGCATATATATGTGCGCGCATATATATGTGCGCGCATATATATGTGCGCGCATATATATGTGCGTGCATATATATGTGCAGGGTGGGGTGCATATATATGTACGCGCATATATATGTGCGCGCATAAATGTGTGCGTGCATATATACGTGCAATGTGGGGTGCACATATATGTGTGCGCATATGTATGTGCAGGGTGGGGCGCATATATATGTGCGCGCATATATATGTGCAGGGTGGGGAGCGTATATTTGTGCGCGCATATTTATGTGCGCGCATATATATGTGCAGGGTGGGGAGCATATATATGTGCGCGCATATATATGTGAGCGCATATATATGTGCGCGCATATATATGTGCGCGCATATATATGTGCGCGCATGTATATGTGCGCGCATATATATGTGCAGGGTGGGGCGCGTATATATATGTGCGCGCATATATATGTGCGCGCATATATACGTGCGCGCATATATATGTGCGCGCATATATATGTGCAGGGTGGGGTGCCTATATATGTGCGCGCATATATATCTGCGCGCACATATATGTGCGCGCATATATATGTGCGCGCATATATATGTGCGCGCATATTTATGTGCGCGCATATATATATGCAGGGTGGGGTGCATATATATGTGCGCGCATATATATGTGCGCGCATATATATGTGCAGGGTGGGGTGCGTATATATGTGCGCGCATATATATGTGCGCGCATATATATGTGCGCGCATATATATGTGCGCGCATATATATGCGCGCGCATATATATGTGCAGGGTGGGGTGCATGTATATGTGCGCGCATATATATGTGCAGGGTGGGGTGCATGTATATGTGCGCGCATATATATGTGCAGGGTGGGGTGTGTACATATGTGCGCTCATATTTATGTGCGCGCATATATATATGTGCGCGCATATATATGTGCGCGCATATATATGTGCAGGGTGGGGTGCGTATATATGTGCGCGCATATTTATGTGCGCGCATAAATATGTGCGCGCATATATATGTGCGCGCATATACATGTGCGCGCAAATTTATGTGCGCGCATATTTATGTGCGCGCATATATATGTGCAGGGTGGGGTGCATATATATGTGCGCGCATATATATGTGCACGCATATATATGTGCGCGCATATATATGTGCGCGCATATATATGTGCGTGCATATATATGTGCGCACACATATATGTGCGCGCATATATATGTGCAGGGTGGGGTGCATATATATGTGCGCGCATATATATGTGCGCGCATAAATGTGTGCGTGCATATATATGTGCAATGTGGGGTGCACATATATGTGTGCGCATATGTATGTGCAGGGTGGGGCGCATATATATGTGCGCGCATATATATGTGCAGGGTGGGGTGCGTATATTTGTGCGCGCATATATATGTGCGCACATATATATGTGCGCGCATATATATGTGTGCGCATATATATGTACAGGGTGGGGTGCGTATATATGTGCGCGCATATTTATGTGCGCGCATATATATGCGCGCATATATATGTGCAGGGTGGGGTGCATATATATGTGCGCGCATATATATGTGCGCGCATATATATGTGCGCGCATATATATGTGCGCGCATATATATGTGCGCGCATATATATGTGCGCGCATATATATGTGCGCGCATATATATGTGCGCGCATATATATGTGCAGGGTGGGGTGCATATATATGTGCGCTCATAAATATGTGCGTGCATATATATGTGCAATGTGGGGTGCACATATATGTGTGCGCATATGTATGTGCAGGGTGGGGCGCATATATATGTGCGCCCATATATATGTGCGCGCATATATATGAGCAGGGTGGGGGTGCATATATATGTGTGCGCATATATATGTGCGCGCATATATATGTGCAGGGTGGGGGTGCATATATATGTGCGCGCATATATATGTGCAGGGTGGGGTGCATATATATGTGCGCGCATATATATGTGCAGGGTGGGGTGCATATATATGTGCGTGCATATATATGTGTGCGCATATATATGTGCGCGCATATATATGTGCGCGCATATATATGTGCGCACATATATATGTGCAGGGTGGGGTGCATGTATATGTGCGCGCATATATATGTGCAGGGTGGGGTGTGTATATATGTGCGCGCATATTTATGTGCGCGCATATATATGTGCGCGCATATATATGTGCAGGGTGGGGTGCGTATATATGTGCGCGCATATATATGTTCGCTCATATATACGTGCGCGCATATATATGTGCAGGGTGGGGTGCATGTATATGTGCGCACATATATATGTGCTGGGTGGGGTGTGTATATATGTGCGCGCATATTTATGTGCGCGCATATATATGTGCGCGCATATTTATGTGCGCGCATATTTATGTGAGCGCATAAATGTGTGCGTGCATATATATGTGCGCGCATAAATGTGTGCGTGCATATATATGTGCAATGTGGGGTGCACATATATGTGTGCGCATATGTATGTGCAGGGTGGGGCGCAAATATATGTGCGCGCATATATATGTGCAGGGTGGGGTGCGTATATTTGTGCGCGCATATATATGTGCGCGCATATATATGTGCGCGCATATATATGTGTGCGCATATATATGTGCAGGGTGGGGTGCGTATATATGTGCGCGCATATTTATGTGCGCGCATATATATGCGCGCATATATATGTGCAGGGTGGGGTTGCATATATATGTGCGCTCATAAATATGTGCGTGCATATATATGTGCAATGTGGGGTGCACATATATGTGTGCGCATATGTATGTGCAGGGTGGGGCGCATATATATGTGCGCCCATATATATGTGCGCGCATATATATGAGCAGGGTGGGGTGCATATATATGTGTGCGCATATATATGTGCGCGCATATATATGTGCAGGGTGGGGTGCATATATATGTGCGCGCATATATATGTGCTGGGTGGGGTGCATATATATGTGCGTGCATATATATGTGCGCGCATATATATGTGCAGGGTGGGGTGCGCGCATATATATGTGTGCGCATATATATGTGCGCGCATATATATGTGCGCGCATATATATGTGCGCGCATATATATGTGCAGGGTGGGGTGCATGTATATGTGCGCGCATATATATGTGCAGGGTTGGGGTGTGTATATATGTGCGCGCATATTTATGTGCGCGCATATATATGTGCGCGCATATATATGTGCAGGGTGGGGTGCGTATATATGTGCGCGCATATATATGTTCGCTCATATATACGTGCGCGCATATATATGTGCAGGGTGGGGTGCATGTATATGTGCGCACATATATATGTGCTGGGTGGGGTGTGTATATATGTGCGCGCATATTTATGTGCGCGCATATATATGTGCGCGCATATTTATGTGCGCGCATATTTATGTGAGCGCATATATATGTGCAGGGTGGGGTGCATATATATGTGCGCGCATATATATGTGTGCGCATATATATGTGCAGGGTGGGTGCATATATATGTGCGCGCATATATATGTGCGCGCATATATATGTGCGCGCATATATATGTGCGCGCATATATGTGCGCGCATATATATGTGCGCGCATATTTGTGCGCGCATATATGTGCGTGCATATATATGTGCAGGGTGGGGTTCATATATATGTGCGCGCATATATATGTGTGTGCATAAATATGTGCGTGCATATATATGTGCAATGTGGGGTGCACATATATGTGTGCGCATATGTATGTGCAGTGTGGGGAGCATATATATGTGCGCGCATATATATGTGCGCGCATATATATGTGCAGGGTGGGGTGCATATATTTGTGCGCGCATATATATGTGCAGGGTGGGGAGCATATATATGTGCGCGCATATATATGTGCGCGCATATATATGTGCGCGCATACATATGTGCGCGCATACATATGTGCGCGCATACATATGTGCGCGCATATATATGTGCAGGGTGGGATGCGTATATATGTGCGCGCATATATATGTGGGCGCATAAATATGTGCGTGCATATATATGTGCAATGTGGTGTGCACATATATGTGTGCGCTTATGTATGTGCAGGGTGGGGCGCATATATATGTGCGCCCATATATATGTGCACGCATATATATGTGCGCACATATATATGAGCAGGGTGGGGTGCATATATATGTGTGCGCATATATATGTGCGCGCATATATATGCGCAGGGTGGGGTGCATATATATGTGCGCGCATATATATATGTGCGCGCATATATATGTGCGTGCATATATATGTGCAGGGTGGGGTGCGTATATATGTGCGCGCATATATATGTGCGCGCATATATATGTGCGCGCATATATATGTGCGCGCATATATATGTGCGCGCATATATATGTGCGCTCATATATATGTGCAGGGTGGGGTGCATGTATATGTGCGCGCATATATATGTGCAGGGTGGGGTGTGTACATATGTGCGCGCATATTTATGTGCAGGGTGGGGAGCGTATATGTGCGCGCATATTTATGTGCGCGCATAAATATGTGCGCGCATATATATGTGCGCGCATATATATGTGCGCGCAAATTTATGTGCGCGCATATTTATGTGCGCGCATATATATATGTGCAGGGTGGGGTGCATATATATGTGCGCGCATATATATGTGCGCGCATATATATGTGCGTGCATATATATGAGCAGGGTGGGGTGCATATATATATGTGTGCGCATATATATGTGCGCGCATATATATGTGCAGGATGGGGTGCATATATATGTGCGCGCATATATATGTGCAGGGTGGGGTGCATATATATATGTGCGTGCATATATATGTGCGCGCATATATATGTGCAGGGTGGGGTGCGCGCATATATATGTGCGCGCATATATATGTGCAGGGTGGGGTGCATGTATATGTGCGCGCATATATATGTGCAGGGTGGGGTGTGTATATATGTGCGCGCATATTTATGTGCGCGCATATATATGTGTGGGCATATATATGTGCAGGGTGGGGTGCGTATATATGTGCACGCATATATATGTGCGCGCATATATATGTGCGCGCATATATATGTGCGCGCATATATATGTGCGCGCATATATATGTGCGCGCATATATATGTGCGCACATATATATGTGCAGGGTGGGGTTCATGTATATGTGTGCACATGTATATGTGCAGGGTGGGGTGTGTAAATATGTGCGCGCATATTTATGTGCGTGCATATATATGTGCGCGCATATATATGTGCGCGCATATTTATGTGCGCGCATATTTATGTGAGCGCATATATATGTGCAGGGTGGGGTGCATATATATGTGCACGCATATATATGTGTGCGCATATATATGTGCAGGGTGGGCATATATATGTGCAGGGTGGGTGCACCCTGCACATATATATGCGCGCACATATACATGCACCCCACCCTGCACATATATATGAGCGCACATATATATGTGCGCGCATATATATGTGCGCGCATATATATGTGCCCGCATATATATGTGCGCTCATATATATGTGCAGGGTGGGGTGCATGTATATGTGCGCGCATATATATGTGCAGGGTGGGGTGTGTACATATGTGCGCGCATATTTATGTGCGCGCATATATATGTGCGCGCATATATATGTGCGCGCATATATATGTGCGCGCATATATATATGTGCGCGCATATATATGTGCGCGCATATATATGTGCGCGCATATATATGTGAAGGGTGGGGAGCGTATATATGTGCGCGCATATATATGTGCAGGATGGGGTGCATATATATGTGCGCGCATATATATGTGCAGGGTGGGGTGCATATATATGTGCGTGCATATATATGTGCGCGCATATATATGTGCAGGGTGGGGTGCGCGCATATATATGTGCGCGCATATATATGTGCAGGGTGGGGTGCATGTATATGTGCGCGCATATATATGTGCAGGGTGGGGTGTGTATATATGTGCGCGCATATTTATGTGCGCGCATATATATGTGCGGGCATATATATGTGCAAGGTGGGGTGCGTATATATGTGCGCGCATATATATGTGCGCGCAAATTTATGTGCGCGCATATTTATGTGCGCGCATATATATGTGCAGGGTGGGGTGCATATATATGTGCGCGCATATATATGTGCGCGCATATATATGTGCGCGCATATATATGTGCGTGCATATATATGTGCAGGGTGGGGTGCATATATATGTACGCGCATATATATGTGCGCGCATAAATGTGTGCGTGCATATATACGTGCAATGTGGGGTGCACATATATGTGTGCGCATATGTATGTGCAGGGTGGGGCGCATATATATGTGCGCGCATATATATGTGCAGGGTGGGGAGCGTATATTTGTGCGCGCATATTTATGTGCGCGCATATATATGTGCAGGGTGGGGAGCATATATATGTGCGCGCATATATATGTGAGCGCATATATATGTGCGCGCATATATATGTGCGCGCATATATATGTGCGCGCATGTATATGTGCGCGCATATATATGTGCAGGGTGGGGCGCGTATATATATGTGCGCGCATATATATGTGCGCGCATATATACGTGCGCGCATATATATGTGCGCGCATATATATGTGCAGGGTGGGGTGCCTATATATGTGCGCGCATATATATCTGCGCGCACATATATGTGCGCGCATATATATGTGCGCGCATATATATGTGCGCGCATATTTATGTGCGCGCATATATATATGCAGGGTGGGGTGCATATATATGTGCGCGCATATATATGTGCGCGCATATATATGTGCAGGGTGGGGTGCGTATATATGTGCGCGCATATATATGTGCGCGCATATATATGTGCGCGCATATATATGTGCGCGCATATATATGCGCGCGCATATATATGCGCGCGCATATATATGTGCAGGGTGGGGTGCATGTATATGTGCGCGCATATATATGTGCAGGGTGGGGTGCATGTATATGTGCGCGCATATATATGTGCAGGGTGGGGTGTGTACATATGTGCGCGCATATTTATGTGCGCGCATATATATATGTGCGCGCATATATATGTGCGCGCATATATATGTGCAGGGTGGGGTGCGTATATATGTGCGCGCATATTTATGTGCGCGCATAAATATGTGCGCGCATATATATGTGCGCGCATATACATGTGCGCGCAAATTTATGTGCGCGCATATTTATGTGCGCGCATATATATGTGCAGGGTGGGGTGCATATATATGTGCGCGCATATATATGTGCGCGCATATATATGTGCGCGCATATATATGTGCGCGCATATATATGTGCGTGCATATATATGTGCGCACACATATATGTGCGCGCATATATATGTGCAGGGTGGGGTGCATATATATGTGCGCGCATATATATGTGCGCGCATAAATGTGTGCGTGCATATATATGTGCAATGTGGGGTGCACATATATGTGTGCGCATATATTTATGTGCAGGGTGGGGCGCATATATATGTGCGCGCATATATATGTGCAGGGTGGGGTGCGTATATTTGTGCGCGCATATATATGTGCGCACATATATATGTGCGCGCATATATATGTGTGCGCATATATATGTGCAGGGTGGGGTGCGTATATATGTGCGCGCATATTTATGTGCGCGCATATATATGCGCGCATATATATGTGCGCGCATATATATGTGCGCGCATATATATGTGCGCGCATATATATGTGCGCGCATATATATGTGCGCGCATATATATGTGCAGGGTGGGGTGCATATATATGTGCGCTCATAAATATGTGCGTGCATATATATGTGCAATGTGGGGTGCACATATATGTGTGCGCATATGTATGTGCAGGGTGGGGCGCATATATATGTGCGCCCATATATATGTGCGCGCATATATATGAGCAGGGTGGGGTGCATATATATGTGTGCGCATATATATGTGCGCGCATATATATGTGCAGGGTGGGGTGCATATATATGTGCGCGCATATATATGTGCAGGGTGGGGTGCATATATATGTGCGTGCATATATATGTGTGCGCATATATATGTGCGCGCATATATATGTGCGCGCATATATATGTGCGCGCATATATATGTACAGGGTGGGGTGCATGTATATGTGCGCGCATATATATGTGCAGGGTGGGGTGTGTATATATGTGCGCGCATATTTATGTGCGCGCATATATATGTGCGCGCATATATATGTGCAGGGTGGGGTGCGTATATATGTGCGCGCATATATATGTTCGCTCATATATACGTGCGCGCATATATATGTGCAGGGTGGGGTGCATGTATATGTGCGCACATATATATGTGCTGGGTGGGGTGTGTATATATGTTCGCGCATATTTATGTGCGCGCATATATATGTGCGCGCATATTTATGTGCGCGCATATTTATGTGAGCGCATAAATGTGTGCGTGCATATATATGTGCGCGCATAAATGTGTGCGTGCATATATATGTGCAATGTGGGGTGCACATATATGTGTGCGCATATGTATGTGCAGGGTGGGGCGCAAATATATGTGCGCGCATATATATGTGCAGGGTGGGGTGCGTATATTTGTGCGCGCATATATATGTGCGCGCATATATATGTGCGCGCATATATATGTGTGCGCATATATATGTGCAGGGTGGGGTGCGTATATATGTGCGCGCATATTTATGTGCGCGCATATAAATGCGCGCATATCTATGTGCGCGCATATATATGCGCGAATATATATGTGCAGGGTGGGGTGCATATATATGTGCGCGCATATATATGTGGGCGCATAAATATGTGCGTGCATATATATGTGCAATGTGGTGTGCACATATATGTGTGCGCTTATGTATGTGCAGGGTGGGGCGCATATATATGTGCGCCCATATATATGTGCACGCATATATATGTGCGCACATATATATGAGCAGGGTGGGGTGCATATATATGTGTGCGCATATATATGTGCGCGCATATATATGCGCAGGGTGGGGTGCATATATATGTGCGCGCATATATATATGTGCGCGCATATATATGTGCGTGCATATATATGTGCAGGGTGGGGTGCGTATATATGTGCGCGCATATATATGTGCGCGCATATATATGTGCGCGCATATATATGTGCGCGCATATATATGCGCTCATATATATGTGCAGGGTGGGGTGCATGTATATGTGCGCGCATATATATGTGCAGGGTGGGGTGTGTACATATGTGCGCGCATATTTATGTGCAGGGTGGGGAGCGTATATGTGCGCGCATATTTATGTGCGCGCATAAATATGTGCGCGCATATATATGTGCGCGCATATATATGTGCGCGCAAATTTATGTGCGCGCATATTTATGTACGCGCATATATATATGTGCAGGGTGGGGTGCATATATATGTGCGCGCATATATATGTGCAGGGTGGGGTGCATATATATGTGCGTGCATATATATGTGCGCGCATATATATGTGCAGGGTGGGGTGCGCGCATATATATGTGCGCGCATATATATGTGCAGGGTGGGGTGCATGTATATGTGCGCGCATATATATGTGCAGGGTGGGGTGTGTATATATGAGCGCGCATATTTATGTTCGCGCATATATATGTGCGGGCATATATATGTGCAGGGTGGGGTGCGTATATATGTGCGCGCATGTATATGTGCGCGCATATATATGTGCGCGCATATATATGTGCGCGCATATATATGTGCGCACATATATATGTGCAGGGTGGGGTTCATGTATATGTGTGCACATGTATATGTGCAGGGTGGGGTGTGTAAATATGTGCGCGCATATTTATGTGCGTGCATATATATGTGCGCGCATATATATGTGCGCGCATATTTATGTGCGCGCATATTTATGTGAGCGCATATATATGTGCAGGGTGGGGTGCATATATATGTGCACGCATATATATGTGTGCGCATATATATGTGCAGGGTGGGCATATATATGTGCAGGGTGAGGTGCATATATATGTGCGCGCATATATATGTGCGCGCATATATATGTGCGCGCATATATATGTGCAGGGTGGGGAGCGTATATATGTGCGCGCATATTTTTGTGCGCGCATAAATATGTGCGCGCATATATATGTGCGCGCATATATATGTGTGCGCAAATTTATGTGCGCGCATATTTATGTGCGCGCATATATATGTGCAGGGTGGGGTGCATATATATGTGCGCGCATATATATGTGCGCGCATATATATGTGCGTGCATATATATGAGCAGGGTGGGGTGCATATATATATGTGTGCGCATATATATGTGCGCGCATATATATGTGCAGGGTGGGGTGCATATATATGTGCGCGCATATATATGTGCAGGGTGGGGTGCATATATATGTGCGTGCATATATATGTGCGCGCATATATATGTGCAGGGTGGGGTGCGCGCATATATATGTGCGCGCATATATAAGTGCAGGGTGGGGTGCATGTATATGTGCGCGCATATATATGTGCAGGGTGGGGTGTGTATATATGTGCGCGCATATTTATGTGCGCGCATATATATGTGCGGGCATATATATGTGCAGGGTGGGGTGCGTATATATGTGCGCGCATATATATGTGCGCGCATATATATGTGCGCGCATATATATGTGCGCGCATATATATGTGCGCGCATATATATGTGCGCGCATATATATGTGCGCGCATATATATGTGCGCGCATATATATGTGCAGGGTGGGGTTCATGTATATGTGTGCACATATATATGTGCAGGGTGGGGTGTGTAAATATGTGCGCGCATATTTATGTGCGTGCATATATATGTGCGCGCATATATATGTGCGCGCATATTTATGTGCGCGCATATTTATGTGAGCGCATATATATGTGCAGGGTGGGGTGCATATATATGTGCGCGCATATATATGTGTGCACATAGATATGTGCAGGGTGGGTGCATATATATGTGCGCGCATATATATTTGCGCGCATATATATGTCCGCGCATATATATGTGCGCGCATATATATGTGCAGGGTGGGGCGCGTATATATATGTTCGCGCATATATATGTGCAGGGTGGGGTGCGTATATATGTGCGCGCATATATATGTGCGCGCATATGTATGTGCAGGGTGGGGTGCGTATATATGTGCGCGCATATATATGTTCGCGCATATATATGTGCGCGCATATATATGTGCGCGCATATATATGTGCAGGGTGGGGTGCATATATATGTGCGCGCATATATATGTGCGCTCATATATATGTGCGCGCATATATATATGTGCGCGCATATATATGTGCGCGCATATATATGTGCAGGGTGGGGAGCGTATATATATGTGCGTGCATATATATGTGCAGGGTGGGGTGCCTATATATGTGCGCGCATATATATGTGCGCGCATATATATGTGCGCGCATATTTATGTGCGCGCATATATATGTGCGCGCATATATATGTGCGTGCATATATATGTTCGTGCATATATATGTGCAGGGTGGGGTGCATATATATGTGCGCGCATATATATGTGGGCGCATAAATATGTGCGTGCATATATATGTGCAATGTGGTGTGCACATATATGTGTGCGCTTATGTATGTGCAGGGTGGGGCGCATATATATGTGCGCCCATATATATGTGCACGCATATATATGTGCGCACATATATATGAGCAGGGTGGGGTGCATATATATGTGTGCGCATATATATGTGCGCGCATATATATGCGCAGGGTGGGGTGCATATATATGTGCGCGCATATATATATGTGCGCGCATATATATGTGCGCGCATATATATGTGCAGGGTGGGGTGCGTATATATGTGCGCGCATATATATGTGCGCACATATATATGTGCGCGCATATATATGTGCGCGCATATATATGTGCGCGCATATATATGTTCGCGCATATATATGTGCGCTCATATATATGTGCAGGGTGGGGTGCATGTATATGTGCGCGCATATATATGTGCAGGGTGGGGTGTGTACATATGTGCGCGCATATTTATGTGCGCGCATATATATGTGCGCGCATATATATGTGCAGGGTGGGGTGCATATATATGTGTGCGCATATATATGTGTGCGCATATATATGTGCAGGGTGGAGTGCGTATATATGTTCGCGCATATATATGTTCGCGCATATATATGTTCGCGCATATATATGTGCGCGCATATATATGTGCGCGCATAAATATGTTCGCGCATATATATGTGCGCGCATATATATGTGCGCGCATATATATGTGCGCGCATATATATGTGCAGGGTTGGGTGCATGTATATGTGCGCGCATATATATATGTGCAGGGTGGGGTGCATATATATGTGCGCGCATATATATGTGCGCGCATATATGTGTGCGCGCTCGCATATATATGTGCTAGGTGGGGTGCATATATATGTGCGCGCATCTATATGTGCGCGCATCTATATGTGCGCGCATATATATGTGCGGGGTGGGGTGCATGTATATGTGCGAGCATATATATGTGCGCGCCTATATATGTGCAGGGTGGGGTGCGTATATATGTGCGCGCATATATATGTGCGCGCATATATATGTGCGCTCATATATATGTGCGCGCATATATATGTGCAGGGTGGTGTGCATGTATACGTGCGCGCATATATATGTACGCGCATATATATGTGCAGGGTGGGGTGCATATATATGTGCGCGCATATATATGTGCACGCATATATATTGCGCGTATGTATTGCGCGCATATATATGTGCGCGCATATATATGTGCGCGCATATATATGTGCAGGGTGGGGTGCGTATATATGTGCACGCTTATTTATGTGTGCGTATATATATGTGCACGCATATATATATGTGCAGGGTGGGGTATGTATGTGTGTAGGGTGGGGTATATATTTGAGCGCATATATATGTGCGCGCATATATATGTGCGCGCATATATATGTGCACGCAAATATATATGCGCGCATATATATGTGCAGGGTGGGGTGCATGTATATGTGCGCGCATATATATGTGCGCGCATATATATGTGCAGGGTGGGGTGCGTATATGTGTGCGTGCATATTTATGTGCGCGCATATATATGTGCGCGCATATATATGTGCAGGGTGGGGTGCATATATATGTGCGTGCATATATATGTGCGCGCATATATATGTGCAGGGTGGGGTGCGTATATATGTGCGCGCATATATATGTGCGCGCATATATATGTGCGCGCATATATATGTGCGCGCATATTTATGTGCGCGCATATTTATGTGCGCGCATATATATGTGCAGGGTGGGGTGCATATATATGTTCGCGCATATATATGTGCGCGCATATATATGTGCGCGCATATATATGTGCGCGCATATTTATGTGCGCGCATATTTATGTGCGCGCATATACATGTGCAGGGTGGGGTGCATATATATGTGCGCGCATATATATGTGTGCGCATATATATGTGCGCGCATATATATGTGCGCGCATATATATGTGCGCGCATATATATGTGCGCGCATATTTATGTGCGCGCATATATATGTGCAGGGTGGGGTGCATATATATGTTCGCGCATATATATGAGCGCGCATATATATGTTCATGGTGGGGTGAGTATATATGTGCGCGCATATATATGTGCGCGCATATATATGTGCGCGCATATATATGTGCGCGCATATATATGTGCAGGGTGGGGTGCGTATATATGTGCGCGCATATTTATGTGCGCGCATAAATATGTGCGCGCATATATATGTGCGCGCATATATATGTGCAGGATGGGGTGCATATATATGTGCGCGCATATATATGTGCGCGCATATATTTGTGCGTGCATATATATGTGCAGGGTAGGGTGCATATATATGTGCGCGCATATATATGTGCGCGCATACATATGTGCGCGCATATATATGTGCGAGCATATATATGTGCGCGTATATATGTGCAGTGTGGGGTGCGTATTTATGTGCGCGCATATATATGTATGTGCATATATACGTGCAGGGTGGGGTGCATATATATGTGCGCGCATATATATGTGCAGGGTGGGGTGCGTATATTTGTGCGCGCATATATATGTGCGCGCATATATATGTGCGCGCATATATATGTGTGCGCATATATATGTGCAGGGTGGGGTGCGTATATATGTGCACGCATATTTATGTGCGCGCATATATATGCGCGCATATATATGTGCAGGGTGGGGTGCATATATATGTGCGCGCATATATATGTGCGCGCATATATATGTGCGCGCATATATATGTGCGCGCATATATATGTGCGCGCATATATATGTGCGCGCATATATATGTGCGCGCATATATATGTGCGCGCATATATATGTGCGCGCATATATATGTGCGCGCATATATATGTGCAGGGTGGGGTGCATATATATGTGCGCCCATATATATGTGCGCGCATATATATGAGCAGGGTGGGGTGCATATATATGTGTGCGCATATATATGTGCGCGCATATATATGTGCAGGGTGGGGTGCACATATATGTGTGCGCATATGTATGTGCAGGGTGGGGCGCATATATATGTGCGCCCATATATATGTGCGCGCATATATATGAGCAGGGTGGGGTGCATATATATGTGTGCGCATATATATGTGCGCGCATATATATGTGCAGGGTGGGGTGCATATATATGTGCGCGCATATATATGTGCAGGGTGGGGTGCATATATATGTGCGTGCATATATATGTGCGCGCATATATATGTGCAGGGTGGGGTGCGCGCATATATATGTGTGCGCATATATATGTGCGCGCATATATATGTGCGCGCATATATATGTGCGCGCATATATATGTGCGCGCATATATATGTGCAGGGTGGGGTGCATGTATATGTGCGCGCATATATATGTGCAGGGTGGGGTGTGTATATATGTGCGCGCATAATTATGTGCGCGCATATATATGTGCGCGCATATATATGTGCAGGGTGGGGTGCGTATATATGTGCGCGCATATATATGTTCGCTCATATATACGTGCGTGCATATATATGTGCAGGGTGGGGTGCATGTATATGTGCGCACATATATATGTGCTGGGTGGGGTGTGTATATATGTGCGCGCATATTTATGTGCGCGCATATATATGTGCGCGCATATTTATGTGCGCGCATATTTATGTGAGCGCATATATATGTGCAGGGTGGGGTGCATATATATGTGCGCGCATATATATGTGTGCGCATATATATGTGCAGGGTGGGTGCATATATATGTGCGCGCATATATATGTGCGCGCATATATATGTGCGCGCATATATATGTGCGCGCATATATATGTGCAGGGTGGGGCGCGTATATATATGTGCGCGCATATATATGTGCGCGCATATATATGTGCAGGGTGGGGTGCCTATATATGTGCGCGCATATATATGTGCGCGCATATATATGTGCGCGCATATATATGTGCGCGCATATTTATGTGCGCGCATATTTATGTGCGTGCATATATATGTGCAGGGTGGGGTGAATATATATGTGCGCGCATATATATGTGCGCGCATATATATGTGCAGGGTGGGGTGCGTATATATGTGCGCGCATATATATGTGCGCGCATATATATGTGCGCGCATATATATGTGCGCGCATATATATGTGCGCTCATATATATGTGCAAGGTGGGGTGCATATATATGTGCGCGCATATATATGTGTGCGCATATATATGTGCGCGCATATATATATGTGCGCGCATATATATGTGCGCGCATATATATGTGCAGGGTGGGGAGCGCATATATATGTGCGCGCAAATTTATGTGCGCGCATATTTATGTGCACGCATATATATGTGCAGGGTGGGGTGCATATATATGTGCGCACATATATATGTGCGCGCATATATATGTGCGCGCATATATATGTGCGCGCATATTTGTGCACGCATATATGTGCGTGCATATATATGTGCAGGGTGGGGTTCATATATATGTGCGCGCATATATATGTGTGTGCATAAATATGTGCGTGCATATATATGTGCAATGTGGGGTGCACATATATGTGTGCGCATATGTATGTGCAGTGTGGGGAGCATATATATGTGCGCGCATATATATGTGCGCGCATATATATGTGCAGGGTGGGGTGCATATATTTGTGCGCGCATATATATGTGCAGGGTGGGGAGCATATATATGTGCGCGCATATATATGTGCGCGCTTATATATGTGCGCGCATACATATGTGCGCGCATACATATGTGCGCGCATACATATGTGCGCGCATATATATGTGCAGGGTGGGATGCGTATATATGTGCGCGCATATTTATGTGCGCGCATATTTATGTGCGCATATATATGCGCGAATATATATGTGCAGGGTGGGGTGCATATATATGTGCGCGCATATATATGTGGGCGCATAAATATGTGCGTGCATATATATGTGCAATGTGGTGTGCACATATATGTGTGCGCTTATGTATGTGCAGGGTGGGGCGCATATATATGTGCGCCCATATATATGTGCACGCATATATATGTGCGCACATATATATGAGCAGGGTGGGGTGCATATATATGCGCGCGCATATATATGCGCAGGGTGGGGTGCATATATATGTGCGCGCATATATATATGTGCGCGCATATATATGTGCGTGCATATATATGTGCAGGGTGGGGTGCGTATATATGTGCGCGCATATATATGTGCGCGCATATATATGTGTGCGCATATATATGTGCGCGCATATATATGTGCGCTCATATATATGTGCAGGGTGCGGTGCATGTATATGTGCGCGCATATATATGTGCAGGGTGGGGTGTGTACATATGTGCGCGCATATTTATGTGCAGGGTGGGGAGCGTATATGTGCGCGCATATTTATGTGCGCGCATAAATATGTGCGCGCATATATATGTGCGCGCATATATATGTGCGCGCAAATTTATGTGCGCGCATATTTATGTGCGCGCATATATATATGTGCAGGGTGGGGTGCATATATATGTGCGCGCATATATATGTGCGCGCATATATATGTGCGCGCATATATATGTGCGTGCATATATATGAGCAGGGTGGGGTGCATATATATATGTGTGCGCATATATATGTGCGCGCATATATATGTGCAGGATGGGGTGCATATATATGTGCGCGCATATATATGTGCAGGGTGGGGTGCATATATATGTGCGTGCATATATATGTGCGCGCATATATATGTGCAGGGTGGGGTGCGCGCATATATATGTGCGCGCATATATATGTGCAGGGTGGGGTGCATGTATATGTGCGCGCATATATATGTGCAGGGTGGGGTGTGTATATATGTGCGCGCATATTTATGTGCGCGCATATATATGTGCGGGCATATATATGTGCAAGGTGGGGTGCGTATATATGTGCGCGCATATATGTGCGCGCAAATTTATGTGCGCGCATATTTATGTGCGCGCATATATATGTGCAGGGTGGGGTGCATATATATGTGCGCGCATATATATGTGCGCGCATATATATGTGCGCGCATATATATGTGCGTGCATATATATGTGCAGGGTGGGGTGCATATATATGTACGCACATATATATGTGCGCGCATAAATGTGTGCGTGCATATATACGTGCAATGTGGGGTGCACATATATGTGTGCGCATATGTATGTGCAGGGTGGGGCGCATATATATGTGCGCGCATATATATGTGCAGGGTGGGGAGCGTATATTTGTGCGCGCATATTTATGTGCGCGCATATATATGTGCAGGGTGGGGAGCATATATATGTGCGCGCATATATATGTGAGCGCATATATATGTGCGCGCATATATATGTGCGCGCATATATATGTGCGCGCATGTATATGTGCGCGCATATATATGTGCAGGGTGGGGCGCGTATATATATGTGCGCGCATATATATGTGCGCGCATATATACGTGCGCGCATATATATGTGCGCGCATATATATGTGCAGGGTGGGGTGCCTATATATGTGCGCGCATATATATCTGCGCGCACATATATGTGCGCGCATATATATGTGCGCGCATATATATGTGCGCGCATATTTATGTGCGCGCATATATATATGCAGGGTGGGGTGCATATATATGTGCGCGCATATATATGTGCGCGCATATATATGTGCAGGGTGGGGTGCGTATATATGTGCGCGCATATATATGTGCGCGCATATATATGTGCGCGCATATATATGCGCGCGCATATATATGTGCAGGGTGGGGTGCATGTATATGTGCGCGCATATATATGTGCAGGGTGGGGTGCATGTATATGTGCGCGCATATATATGTGCAGGGTGGGGTGTGTACATATGTGCGCGCATATTTATGTGCGCGCATATATATATGTGCGCGCATATATATGTGCGCGCATATATATGTGCAGGGTGGGGTGCATATATATGTGCGCGCATATATATGTGCGCGCATATATATGTGCGCGCATATATATGTGCGCGCATATATATGTGCGTGCATATATATGTGCGCACACATATATGTGCGCGCATATATATGTGCAGGGTGGGGTGCATATATATGTGCGCGCATATATATGTGCGCGCATAAATGTGTGCGTGCATATATATGTGCAATGTGGGGTGCACATATATGTGTGCGCATATGTATGTGCAGGGTGGGGCGCATATATATGTGCGCGCATATATATGTGCAGGGTGGGGTGCGTATATTTGTGCGCGCATATATATGTGCGCACATATATATGTGCGCGCATATATATGTGTGCGCATATATATGTGCAGGGTGGGGTGCGTATATATGTGGGCGCATATTTATGTGCGCGCATATATATGCGCGCATATATATGTGCAGGGTGGGGTGCATATATATGTGCGCGCATATATATGTGCGCGCATATATATGTGCGCGCATATATATGTGCGCGCATATATATGTGCAGGGTGGGGTGCATATATATGTGCGCTCATAAATATGTGCGTGCATATATATGTGCAATGTGGGGTGCACATATATGTGTGCGCATATGTATGTGCAGGGTGGGGCGCATATATATGTGCGCCCATATATATGTGCGCGCATATATATGAGCAGGGTGGGGTGCATATATATGTGTGCGCATATATATGTGCGCGCATATATATGTGCAGGGTGGGGTGCATATATATGTGCGCGCATATATATGTGCAGGGTGGGGTGCATATATATGTGCGTGCATATATATGTGTGCGCATATATATGTGCGCGCATATATATGTGCGCGCATATATATGTGCGCGCATATATATGTACAGGGTGGGGTGCATGTATATGTGCGCGCATATATATGTGCAGGGTGGGGTGTGTATATATGTGCGCGCATATTTATGTGCGCGCATATATATGTGCGCGCATATATATGTGCAGGGTGGGGTGCGTATATATGTGCGCGCATATATATGTTCGCTCATATATACGTGCGCGCATATATATGTGCAGGGTGGGGTGCATGTATATGTGCGCACATATATATGTGCTGGGTGGGGTGTGTATATATGTGCGCGCATATTTATGTGCGCGCATATATATGTGCGCGCATATTTATGTGCGCGCATATTTATGTGAGCGCATAAATGTGTGCGTGCATATATATGTGCGCGCATAAATGTGTGCGTGCATATATATGTGCAATGTGGGTGCACATATATGTGTGCGCATATGTATGTGCAGGGTGGGGCGCAAATATATGTGCGTGCATATATATGTGCAGGGTGGGGTGCGTATATTTGTGCGCGCATATATATGTGCGCGCATATATATGTGCGCGCATATATATGTGTGCGCATATATATGTGCAGGGTGGGGTGCGTATATATGTGCGCGCATATTTATGTGCGCGCATATATATGCGCGCATATATATGTGCAGGGTGGGGTGCATATATATGTGCGCGCATATATATGTGCGCGCATATATATGTGCGCGCATATATATGTGCGCGCATATATATGTGCGCGCATATATATGTGCGCGCATATATATGTGCGCGCATATATATGTGCGCGCATATATATGTGCGCGCATATATATGTGCGCGCATATATATGTGCGCGCATATATATGTGCGCGCATATATATGTGCAGGGTGGGGTGCATATATATGTGCGCTCATAAATATGTGCGTGCATATATATGTGCAATGTGGGGTGCACATATATGTGTGCGCATATGTATGTGCAGGGTGGGGCGCATATATATGTGCGCCCATATATATGTGCGCGCATATATATGAGCAGGGTGGGGTGCATATATATGTGTGCGCATATATATGTGCGCGCATATATATGTGCAGGGTGGGGTGCATATATATGTGCGCGCATATATATGTGCAGGGTGGGGTGCATATATATGTGCGTGCATATATATGTGCGCGCATATATATGTGCAGGGTGGGGTGCGCGCATATATATGTGTGCGCATATATATGTGCGCGCATATATATGTGCGCGCATATATATGTGCGCGCATATATATGTGCAGGGTGGGGTGCATGTATATGTGCGCGCATATATATGTGCAGGGTGGGGTGTGTATATATGTGCGCGCATATTTATGTGCGCGCATATATATGTGCGCGCATATATATGTGCAGGGTGGGGTGCGTATATATGTGCGCGCATATATATGTTCGCTCATATATACGTGCGCGCATATATATGTGCAGGGTGGGGTGCATGTATATGTGCGCACATATATATGTGCTGGGTGGGGTGTGTATATATGTGCGCGCATATTTATGTGCGCGCATATATATGTGCGCGCATATTTATGTGCGCGCATATTTATGTGAGCGCATATATATGTGCAGGGTGGGGTGCATATATATGTGCGCGCATATATATGTGTGCGCATATATATGTGCAGGGTGGGTGCATATATATGTGCGCGCATATATATGTGCGCGCATATATATGTGCGCGCATATATATGTGCGCGCATATATATGTGCGCGCATATATATGTGCGCGCATATATATGTGCGCGCATATATATGTGCAGGGTGGGGCGCGTATATATATGTGCGCGCATATATATGTGCGCGCATATATATGTGCAGGGTGGGGTGCCTATATATGTGCGCGCATATATATGTGCGCGCATATATATGTGCGCGCATATATATGTGCGCGCATATATATGTGCGCTCATATATATGTGCAAGGTGGGGTGCATATATATGTGCGCGCATATATATGTGTGCGCATATATATGTGCGCGCATATATATATGTGCGCGCATATATATGTGCGCGCATATATATGTGCAGGGTGGAGAGCGTATATATATGTGCGCGCATATTTATGTGCGCGCATAAATATGTGCGCGCATATATATGTGCGCGCAAATTTATGTGCGCGCATATTTATGTGCGCGCATATATATGTGCAGGGTGGGGTGCATATATATGTGCGCACATATATATGTGCGCGCATATATATGTGCGCGCATATATATGTGCGCGCATAGGTGCATATATATGTGCGCACATATATATGTGCGCGCATATATATGTGCGCGCATATATATGTGCGCGCATATTTGTGCGCGCATATATGTGCGTGCATATATATGTGCAGGGTGGGGTTCATATATATGTGCGCGCATATATATGTGTGTGCATAAATATGTGCGTGCATATATATGTGCAATGTGGGGTGCACATATATGTGTGCGCATATGTATGTGCAGTGTGGGGAGCATATATATGTGCGCGCATATATATGTGCGCGCATATATATGTGCAGGGTGGGGTGCATATATTTGTGCGCGCATATATATGTGCAGGGTGGGGAGCATATATATGTGCGCGCATATATATGTGCGCGCATATATATGTGCGCGCATACATATGTGCGCGCATACATATGTGCGCGCATACATATGTGCGCGCATATATATGTGCAGGGTGGGATGCGTATATATGTGCGCGCATATTTATGTGCGCGCATATAAATGCGCGCATATTTATGTGCGCGCATATATATGCGCGAATATATATGTGCAGGGTGGGGTGCATATATATGTGCGCGCATATATATGTGGGCGCATAAATATGTGCGTGCATATATATGTGCAATGTGGTGTGCACATATATGTGTGCGCTTATGTATGTGCAGGGTGGGGCGCATATATATGTGCGCCCATATATATGTGCACGCATATATATGTGCGCACATATATATGAGCAGGGTGGGGTGCATATATATGTGCGCGCATATATATATGTGCGCGCATATATATGTGCGTGCATATATATGTGCAGGGTGGGGTGCGTATATATGTGCGCGCATATATATGTGCGCGCATATATATGTGCGCGCATATATATGTGCGCGCATATATATGTGCGCGCATATATATGTGCGCGCATATATATGTGCAGGGTGGGGTGCATGTATATGTGCGCGCATATATATGTGCAGGGTGGGGTGTGTACATATGTGCGCGCATATTTATGTGCAGGGTGGGGAGCGTATATGTGCGCGCATATTTATGTGCGCGCATAAATATGTGCGCGCATATATATGTGCGCGCATATATATGTGCGCGCAAATTTATGTGCGCGCATATTTATGTGCGCGCATATATATATGTGCAGGGTGGGGTGCATATATATGTGCGCGCATATATATGTGCGCGCATATATATGTGCGTGCATATATATGAGCAGGGTGGGGTGCATATATATATGTGTGCGCATATATATGTGCGCGCATATATATGTGCAGGATGGGGTGCATATATATGTGCGCGCATATATATGTGCAGGGTGGGGTGCATATATATGTGCGTGCATATATATGTGCGCGCATATATATGTGCAGGGTGGGGTGCGCGCATATATATGTGCGCGCATATATATGTGCAGGGTGGGGTGCATGTATATGTGCGCGCATATATATGTGCAGGGTGGGGTGTGTATATATGTGCGCGCATATTTATGTGCGCGCATATATATGTGCGGGCATATATATGTGCAGGGTGGGGTGCGTATATATGTGCACGCATATATATGTGCGCGCATATATATGTGCGCGCATATATATGTGCGCGCATATATATGTGCGCGCATATATATGTGCGCACATATATATGTGCTCACATATATATGTGCAGGGTGGGGTTCATGTATATGTGTGCACATGTATATGTGCAGGGTGGGGTGTGTAAATATGTGCGCGCATATTTATGTGCGTGCATATATATGTGCGCGCATATATATGTGCGCGCATATTTATGTGCGCGCATATTTATGTGAGCGCATATATATGTGCAGGGTGGGGTTCATGTATATGTGTGCACATGTATATGTGCAGGGTGGGGTGTGTAAATATGTGCGCGCATATTTATGTGCGCGCATATTTATGTGCGCGCATATATATGTGCGCGCATATATATGTGCGCGCATATATATGCGCGCGCATATATATATGTGCGCGCATATATATGTGCGCGCATATATATGTGCGCGCATATATATGTGCAGGGTGGGGAGCGTATATATGTGCGCGCATATTTTTGTGCGCGCATAAATATGTGCGCGCATATATATGTGCGCGCATATATATGTGTGCGCAAATTTATGTGCGCGCATATTTATGTGCGCGCATATATATGTGCAGGGTGGGGTGCATATATATGTGCGCGCATATATATGTGCGCGCATATATATGTGCGTGCATATATATGAGCAGGGTGGGGTGCATATATATATGTGTGCGCATATATATGTGCGCGCATATATATGTGCAGGGTGGGGTGCATATATATGTGCGCGCATATATATGTGCAGGGTGGGGTGCATATATATGTGCGTGCATATATATGTGCGCGCATATATATGTGCAGGGTGGGGTGCGCGCATATATATGTGCGCGCATATATAAGTGCAGGGTGGGGTGCATGTATATGTGCGCGCATATATATGTGCAGGGTGGGGTGTGTATATATGTGCGCGCATATTTATGTGCGCGCATATATATGTGCAGGCATATATATGTGCAGGGTGGGGTGCGTATATATGTGCGCACATATATATGTGCGCGCATATATATGTGCGCGCATATATATGTGCGCGCATATATATGTGCGCGCATATATATGTGCGCGCATATATATGTGCGCGCATATATATGTGCAGGGTGGGGTTCATGTATATGTGTGCACATATATATGTGCAGGGTGGGGTGTGTAAATATGTGCGCGCATATTTATGTGCGTGCATATATATGTGCGCGCATATATATGTGCGCGCATATTTATGTGCGCGCATATTTATGTGAGCGCATATATATGTGCAGGGTGGGGTGCATATGTATGTGCGCGCATATATATGTGTGCACATATATATGTGCAGGGTGGGTGCATATATATGTGCGCGCATATATATTTGCGCGCATATATATGTGCGCGCATATATATGTGCGCGCATATATATGTGCGCGCATATATATGTGCAGGGTGGGGCGCGTATATATATGTTCGCGCATATATATGTGCAGGGTGGGGTGCGTATATATGTGCGCGCATATATATGTGCGCGCATATGTATGTGCAGGGTGGGGTGCGTATATATGTGCGCGCATATATATGTTCGCGCATATATATGTGCGCGCATATATATGTGCGCGCATATATATGTGCAGGGTGGGGTGCATATATATGTGCGCGCATATATATGTGCGCTCATATATATGTGCGCGCATATATATATGTGCGCGCATATATATGTGCGCGCATATATATGTGCAGGGTGGGGAGCGTATATATATGTGCGCGCATATATATGTGCAGGGTGGGGTGCCTATATATATGTGCGCGCATATATATGTGCGCGCATATATATGTGCGCGCATATTTATGTGCGCGCATATATATGTGCGCGCATATATATGTGCGTGCATATATATGTTCGTGCATATATATGTGCAGGGTGGGGTGCATATATATGTGCGCGCATATATATGTGGGCGCATAAATATGTGCGTGCATATATATGTGCAATGTGGTGTGCACATATATGTGTGCGCTTATGTATGTGCAGGGTGGGGCGCATATATATGTGCGCCCATATATATGTGCACGCATATATATGTGCGCACATATATATGAGCAGGGTGGGGTGCATATATATGTGTGCGCATATATATGTGCGCGCATATATATGCGCAGGGTGGGGTGCATATATATGTGCGCGTATATATATATGTGCGCGCATATATATGTGCGCGCATATATATGTGCAGGGTGGGGTGCGTATATATGTGCGCGCATATATATGTGCGCACATATATATGTGTGCGCATATATATGTGCGCGCATATATATGTGCGCGCATATATATGTTCGCGCATATATATGTGCGCTCATATATATGTGCAGGGTGGGGTGCATGTATATGTGCGCGCATATATATGTGCAGGGTGGGGTGTGTACATATGTGCGCGCATATATATGTGCGCGCATATATATGTGCAGGGTGGGGTGCATATATATGTGTGCGCATATATATGTGTGCGCATATATATGTGCAGGGTGGAGTGCGTATATATGTTCGCGCATATATATGTTCGCGCATATATATGTGCGCGCATATATATGTGCGCGCATAAATATGTTCGCGCATATATATGTGCGCGCATATATATGTGCGCGCATATATATGTGCGCGCATATATATGTGCGCGCATATATATGTGCGCGCATATATATGTGCGCGCATATATATGTGCGCGCATATATATGTGCAGGGTTGGGTGCATGTATATGTGCGCGCATATATATATGTGCAGGGTGGGGTGCATATATATGTGCGCGCATATATATGTGCGCACATATATGTGTGCGCGCATATATATGTGCTCGCATATATATGTGCTAGGTGGGGTGCATATATATGTGCGAGCATATATATGTGCGCGCCTATACATGTGCAGGGTGGGGTGCGTATATATGTGCGCGCATATATATGTGCGCGCATATATATGTGCACGCATATATATGTGCGCTCATATATATGTGCGCGCATATATATGTGCAGGGTGGTGTGCATGTATACGTGCGCGCATATATATGTACGCGCATATATATGTGCAGGGTGGGGTGCGTATATATGTGCGTGCATATTTATCTGCGTGCATATATATGTGTGCGCATATATATGTGCAGGGTGGGGTGCATATATATGTGCGCGCATATATATGTGCGCGCATATATATGTGCAGGGTGGGGTGCGTATATATGTGCACGCTTATTTATGTGTGCGTATATATATGTGCACGCATATATATATGTGCAGGGTGGGGTATGTATGTGTGTAGGGTGGGGTATATATTTGAGCGCATATATATGTGCGCGCATATATATGTGCGCGCATATATATGTGCACGCAAATATATATGCGCGCATATATATGTGCAGGGTGGGGTGCATGTATATGTGCGCGCATATATATGTGCGCGCATATATATGTGCAGGGTGGGGTGCGTATATGTGTGCGTGCATATTTATGTGCGCGCATATATATGTGCGCGCATATATATGTGCAGGGTGGGGTGCATATATATGTGCGTGCATATATATGTGCGCGCATATATATGTGCAGGGTGGGGTGCGTATATATGTGCGCGCATATATATGTGCGCGCATATATATGTGCGCGCATATATATGTGCGCGCATATTTATGTGCGCGCATATTTATGTGCGCGCATATATATGTGCAGGGTGGGGTGCATATATATGTTCGCGCATATATATGTGCGCGCATATATATGTGCGCGCATATATATGTGCGCGCATATTTATGTGCGCGCATATTTATGTGCGCGTATATACATGTGCAGGGTGGGGTGCATATATATGTGCGCGCATATATATGTGCGCGCATATATATGTGCGCGCATATTTATGTGCGCGCATATATATGTGCAGGGTGGGGTGCATATATATGTTCGCGCATATATATGAGCGCGCATATATATGTTCATGGTGGGGTGAGTATATATGTGCGCGCATATATATGTGCGCGCATATATATGTGCGCGCATATATATGTGCGCGCATATATATGTGCGCGCATATATATGTGCGCGCATATATATGTGCAGGGTGGGGTGCGTATATATGTGCGCGCATATTTATGTGCGCGCATAAATATGTGCGCGCATATATATGTGCGCGCATATATATGTGCAGGATGGGGTGCATATATATGTGCGCGCATATATATGTGCGCGCATATATTTGTGCGTGCATATATATGTGCAGGGTAGGGTGCATATATATGTGCGCACATATATATGTGCGCGCATATATATTTGCGCGCATATATATGTGCGCGCATATATATGTGCGCGCATACATATGTGCGCGCATATATATGTGCGAGCATATATATGTGCGCGTATATATGTGCAGTGTGGGGTGCGTATTTATGTGCGCGCATATATATGTATGTGCATATATACGTGCAGGGTGGGGTGCATATATATGTGCGCGCATATATATGTGCAGGGTGGGGTGCGTATATATGTGCGCGCATATAGATGTGCGCGCGTATATATGTGCGCGCATATATATGTGCGCACATAAATGTGCGCGCATATATATGTGCGCACATATATGTGCGCGCATATATATGTGCAGGGTGGGGTGCATATATATGTGCGCGCATATATATGTGCGCGCATATATATGTGCAGGGTGGGGTGCGTATATATGTGCGCGCATATATATGTGCGTGCATATATATGTGCGCGCATATATTTGTGCGCACATATATATGTGCGCGCATATATATGTGCGCGCATATATATGTGCAGGGTGGGGTGCGTATATATGTGCGTGCACATTTATGTGCGCGCATATTCATGTGCGCGCATATATATGTGCAGGGTGGGGTGAATATATATGTGCGTGCATATATATATGCGCGCATATATATGTGCATGGTGGGGTGCGCGCATATATATGTGCGCGCATATATATGTTCGCGCATATATATGTGCGCGCATATATATGTGCGCGCATATATATGTGCGCGCATATATTTGTGCGCGCATATATATGTGCGCGCATATATATGTGCGCGCATATATATGTGCAGAGTGGGGTGCGTATATATGTGCGTGCATATTTATGTGCGCGCATATATATGTGCACGCATATATATGTGCAGGGTGGGGTGCATATATATGTGCGTGCATATATATGTGCAGGGTGGGGTGCGCGCATATATATGTGCGCGCATACATATGTGCGCGCATATATATGTGCGCGCATATATATTTGCGCACATATATATGTGCGCGCATATATATGTGCAGGGTGGGGTGCATGTATATGTGCGCGCATATATATGTGCATGGTGGGGTGTGTATATATGTGCGCGCATATTTATGTGCGCGCATATATATGTGCGCGCATATATATGTGCAGGGTGGGGTGCATATATATGTGCGTGCATATATATGTGCGCGCATATATATGTGCGCGCATATATGTGTGCAGGGTGGGGTGCATATATATGTGCGCGCATATATATGTGCGCGCATATATATTTGCAGGGTGGGGTGCGTATATATGTGCGCGCATATATATGTGCGCGCATATATATGTGCGCGCATATATATGTGCGCGCATATATATGTGCGCGCATATATATGTGCAGGGTGGGGTGCATGTATATGCGCGCACATATATATGTGCAGGGTGGGGTGTGTATATATGTGCGCGCATATTTATGTGCGCGCATATATATGTGCACGCATATATATGTGCGTGAATATTTATGTGCGCGCATATTTATGTGCGCGCATATTTATGTGCGTGCATATATATGTGCAGGGTGGTTGCATATATATGTGCGTGCATATATATGTGCGCGCATATATATGTGCGCGCATATATATGTGCGCGAATATATATGTGCGCGCATATATATGTGCAGGGTGGGGTGCCTATATATGTGCGCGCATATATATGTGCGCGCTTATATATGTGCGCGCATATATATGTGCGCGCATATTTATGTGCGCGCATATTTATGTGCGCGCATATATATGTGCAGGGTGGGGTGCATATATATGTGCGCGCATATATATGTGCGCTCATATATATGTGCAGGGTGGTGTACATGTATATGTGCGCGCATATATATGTGCAGGGTGGGGTGTGTACATATGTGCACGCATATTTATGTGCGCGCATATATATGTGTGCGCATATATATGTGCAGAGTGGGGTTCATATATATGTGCGCACATATATATGTGCGCGCATATATATGTGCGCGCATATATATGTGCGCGCATATATATGTGCGCGCATATATATGTGCGCGCATATATATGTGCGCGCATGAATATGTGCAGGGTGGGGTGCCTATATATGTGCGCGCATATACATGTGCGCGCATATATATGTGCGCGCATATATATGTGCGCGCATATTTATGTGCGCGCATATTTATGTGCGCGCATATTTATGTGCGCGCATATATATATGCAGGGTGGGGTGCATATATATGTGCGCGCATATATATGTGCGCGCATATATATGTGCAGGGTGGGGTGCATATATATGTGCGTGCATATATATGTGCGCGCATATATATGTGCGCGCATATATATGTGCGCGCATATATATGTGCGCGCTTATATATGTGCGCGCATATATATGTGCGCGCATATATATATGTGCGCACACATATATGTGCGCGCATATATATGTGCAGGGTGGGGTGCGTATATATGTGCGCGCATATTTATGTGCGCGCATAAATATATGCGCGCATATATATGTGCGCGCATATATATGTGCGCGCAAATTTATGTGCGCGCATATTTATGTGCGCGCATATATATGTGCAGGGTGGGGTGCATATATATGTGCGCGCATATATATGTGCGCGCATATATATGTGCGCGCATATATATGTGCGTGCATATATATGTGCAGGGTGGGGTGCATATATATGTACGCGCATATATATGTGCGCGCATAAATGTGTGCGTGCATATATACGTGCAATGTGGGGTGCACATATATGTGTGCGCATATGTATGTGCAGGGTGGGGCGCATATATATGTGCGCGCATATATATGTGCAGGGTGGGGAGCGTATATTTGTGCGCGCATATTTATGTGCGCGCATATATATGTGCAGGGTGGGGAGCATATATATGTGCGCGCATATATATGTGAGCGCATATATATGTGCGCGCATATATATGTGCGCGCATATATATGTGCGCGCATGTATATGTGCGCGCATATATATGTGCAGGGTGGGGCGCGTATATATATGTGCGCGCATATATATGTGCGCGCATATATACGTGCGCGCATATATATGTGCGCGCATATATATGTGCAGGGTGGGGTGCCTATATATGTGCGCGCATATATATCTGCGCGCACATATATGTGCGCGCATATATATGTGCGCGCATATATATGTGCGCGCATATTTATGTGCGCGCATATATATATGCAGGGTGGGGTGCATATATATGTGCGCGCATATATATGTGCGCGCATATATATGTGCAGGGTGGGGTGCGTATATATGTGCGCGCATATATATGTGCGCGCATATATATGTGCGCGCATATATATGCGCGCGCATATATATGTGCAGGGTGGGGTGCATGTATATGTGCGCGCATATATATGTGCAGGGTGGGGTGCATGTATATGTGCGCGCATATATATGTGCAGGGTGGGGTGTGTACATATGTGCGCTCATATTTATGTGCGCGCATATATATATGTGCGCGCATATATATGTGCGCGCATATATATGTGCAGGGTGGGGTGCGTATATATGTGCGCGCATATTTATGTGCGCGCATAAATATGTGCGCGCATATATATGTGCGCGCATATACATGTGCGCGCAAATTTATGTGCGCGCATATTTATGTGCGCGCATATATATGTGCAGGGTGGGGTGCATATATATGTGCGCGCATATATATGTGCACGCATATATATGTGCGCGCATATATATGTGCGCGCATATATATGTGCGTGCATATATATGTGCGCACACATATATGTGCGCGCATATATATGTGCAGGGTGGGGTGCATATATATGTGCGCGCATATATATGTGCGCGCATAAATGTGTGCGTGCATATATATGTGCAATGTGGGGTGCACATATATGTGTGCGCATATGTATGTGCAGGGTGGGGCGCATATATATGTGCGCGCATATATATGTGCAGGGTGGGGTGCGTATATTTGTGCGCGCATATATATGTGCGCACATATATATGTGCGCGCATATATATGTGTGCGCATATATATGTACAGGGTGGGGTGCGTATATATGTGCGCGCATATTTATGTGCGCGCATATATATGCGCGCATATATATGTGCAGGGTGGGGTGCATATATATGTGCGCGCATATATATGTGCGCGCATATATATGTGCGCGCATATATATGTGCGCGCATATATATGTGCGCGCATATATATGTGCGCGCATATATATGTGCGCGCATATATATGTGCGCGCATATATATGTGCGCGCATATATATGTGCAGGGTGGGGTGCATATATATGTGCGCTCATAAATATGTGCGTGCATATATATGTGCAATGTGGGGTGCACATATATGTGTGCGCATATGTATGTGCAGGGTGGGGCGCATATATATGTGCGCCCATATATATGTGCGCGCATATATATGAGCAGGGTGGGGTGCATATATATGTGTGCGCATATATATGTGCGCGCATATATATGTGCAGGGTGGGGTGCATATATATGTGCGCGCATATATATGTGCAGGGTGGGGGTGCATATATATGTGCGCGCATATATATGTGCAGGGTGGGGTGCATATATATGTGCGTGCATATATATGTGTGCGCATATATATGTGCGCGCATATATATGTGCGCGCATATATATGTGCGCACATATATATGTGCAGGGTGGGGTGCATGTATATGTGCGCGCATATATATGTGCAGGGTGGGGTGTGTATATATGTGCGCGCATATTTATGTGCGCGCATATATATGTGCGCGCATATATATGTGCAGGGTGGGGTGCGTATATATGTGCGCGCATATATATGTTCGCTCATATATACGTGCGCGCATATATATGTGCAGGGTGGGGTGCATGTATATGTGCGCACATATATATGTGCTGGGTGGGGTGTGTATATATGTGCGCGCATATTTATGTGCGCGCATATATATGTGCGCGCATATTTATGTGCGCGCATATTTATGTGAGCGCATAAATGTGTGCGTGCATATATATGTGCGCGCATAAATGTGTGCGTGCATATATATGTGCAATGTGGGGTGCACATATATGTGTGCGCATATGTATGTGCAGGGTGGGGCGCAAATATATGTGCGCGCATATATATGTGCAGGGTGGGGTGCGTATATTTGTGCGCGCATATATATGTGCGCGCATATATATGTGCGCGCATATATATGTGTGCGCATATATATGTGCAGGGTGGGGTGCGTATATATGTGCGCGCATATTTATGTGCGCGCATATATATGCGCGCATATATATGTGCAGGGTGGGGTGCATATATATGTGCGCGCATATATATGTGCGCGCATATATATGTGCGCGCATATATATGTGCGCGCATATATATGTGCGCGCATATATATGTGCGCGCATATATATGTGCAGGGTGGGGTGCATATATATGTGCGCTCATAAATATGTGCGTGCATATATATGTGCAATGTGGGGTGCACATATATGTGTGCGCATATGTATGTGCAGGGTGGGGCGCATATATATGTGCGCCCATATATATGTGCGCGCATATATATGAGCAGGGTGGGGTGCATATATATGTGTGCGCATATATATGTGCGCGCATATATATGTGCAGGGTGGGGTGCATATATATGTGCGCGCATATATATGTGCAGGGTGGGGTGCATATATATGTGCGTGCATATATATGTGCGTGCATATATATGTGCAGGGTGGGGGTGCGCGCATATATATGTGTGCGCATATATATGTGCGCGCATATATATGTGCGCGCATATATATGTGCGCGCATATATATGTGCAGGGTGGGGTGCATGTATATGTGCGCGCATATATATGTGCAGGGTGGGGTGTGTATATATGTGCGCGCATATTTATGTGCGCGCATATATATGTGCGCGCATATATATGTGCAGGGTGGGGTGCGTATATATGTGCGCGCATATATATGTTCGCTCATATATACGTGCGCGCATATATATGTGCAGGGTGGGGTGCATGTATATGTGCGCACATATATATGTGCTGGGTGGGGTGTGTATATATGTGCGCGCATATTTATGTGCGCGCATATATATGTGCGCGCATATTTATGTGCGCGCATATTTATGTGAGCGCATATATATGTGCAGGGTGGGGTGCATATATATGTGCGCGCATATATATGTGTGCGCATATATATGTGCAGGGTGGGTGCATATATATGTGCGCGCATATATATGTGCGCGCATATATATGTGCGCGCATATATATGTGCGCGCATATATATGTGCGCGCATATATATGTGCAGGGTGGGGCGCGTATATATATGTGCGCGCATATATATGTGCGCGCATATATATGTGCAGGGTGGGGTGCCTATATATGTGCGCGCATATATATGTGCGCGCATATATATGTGCGCGCATATATATGTGCGCGCATATATATGTGCGCTCATATATATGTGCAAGGTGGGGTGCATATATATGTGCGCGCATATATATGTGTGCGCATATATATGTGCGCGCATATATATATGTGCGCGCATATATATGTGCGCGCATATATATGTGCAGGGTGGGGAGCGTATATATATGTGCGCGCATATTTATGTGCGCGCATAAATATGTGCGCGCATATATATGTGCGCGCAAATTTATGTGCGCGCATATTTATGTGCGCGCATATATATGTGCAGGGTGGGGTGCATATATATGTGCGCACATATATATGTGCGCGCATATATATGTGCGCGCATATATATGTGCGCGCATATTTGTGCGCGCATATTTGTGCGCGCATATATGTGCGTGCATATATATGTGCAGGGTGGGGTTCATATATATGTGCGCGCATATATATGTGTGTGCATAAATATGTGCGTGCATATATATGTGCAATGTGGGGTGCACATATATGTGTGCGCATATGTATGTGCAGTGTGGGGAGCATATATAGGTGCGCGCATATATATGTGCGCGCATATATATGTGCAGGGTGGGGTGCATATATTTGTGCGCGCATATATATGTGCAGGGTGGGGAGCATATATATGTGCGCGCATATATATGTGCGCGCATATATATGTGCGCGCATACATATGTGCGCGCATACATATGTGCGCGCATACATATGTGCGCGCATACATATGTGCGCGCATATATATGTGCAGGGTGGGATGCGTATATATGTGCGCGCATATTTATGTGCGCGCATATAAATGCGCGCATATTTATGTGCGCGCATATATATGCGCGAATATATATGTGCAGGGTGGGGTGCATATATATGTGCGCGCATATATATGTGGGCGCATAAATATGTGCGTGCATATATATGTGCAATGTGGTGTGCAAATATATGTGTGCGCTTATGTATGTGCAGGGTGGGGCGCATATATATGTGCGCCCATATATATGTGCACGCATATATATGTGCGCACATATATATGAGCAGGGTGGGGTGCATATATATGTGTGCGCATATATATGTGCGCGCATATATATGCGCAGGGTGGGGTGCATATATATGTGCGCGCATATATATATGTGCGCGCATATATATGTGCGTGCATATATATGTGCAGGGTGGGGTGCGTATATATGTGCGCGCATATATATGTGCGCGCATATATATGTGCGCGCATATATATGTGCGCGCATATATATGTGCGCGCATATATATGTGCGCGCATATATATGTGCGCGCATATATATGTGCAGGGTGGGGTGCATGTATATGTGCGCGCATATATATGTGCAGGGTGGGGTGTGTACATATGTGCGCGCATATTTATGTGCAGGGTGGGGAGCGTATATGTGCGCGCATATTTATGTGCGCGCATAAATATGTGCGCGCATATATATGTGCGCGCATATATATGTGCGCGCAAATTTATGTGCGCGCATATTTATGTGCGCGCATATATATATGTGCAGGGTGGGGTGCATATATATGTGCGCGCATATATATGTGCGCGCATATATATGTGCGTGCATATATATGAGCAGGGTGGGGTGCATATATATATGTGTGCGCATATATATGTGCGCGCATATATATGTGCAGGATGGGGTGCATATATATGTGCGCGCATATATATGTGCAGGGTGGGGTGCATATATATGTGCGTGCATATATATGTGCGCGCATATATATGTGCAGGGTGGGGTGCGCGCATATATATGTGCGCGCATATATATGTGCAGGGTGGGGTGCATGTATATGTGCGCGCATATATATGTGCAGGGTGGGGTGTGTATATATGTGCGCGCATATTTATGTGCGCGCATATATATGTGCGGGCATATATATGTGCAGGGTGGGGTGCGTATATATGTGCACGCATATATATGTGCGCGCATATATATGTGCGCGCATATATATGTGCGCGCATATATATGTGCGCGCATATATATGTGCGCGCATATATATGTGCGCACATATATATGTGCAGGGTGGGGTTCATGTATATGTGTGCACATGTATATGTGCAGGGTGGGGTGTGTAAATATGTGCGCGCATATTTATGTGCGTGCATATATATGTGCGCGCATATATATGTGCGCGCATATTTATGTGCGCGCATATTTATGTGAGCGCATATATATGTGCAGGGTGGGGTGCATATATATGTGCACGCATATATATGTGTGCGCATATATATGTGCAGGGTGGGCATATATATGTGCAGGGTGGGTGCACCCTGCACATATATATGCGCGCACATATACATGCACCCCACCCTGCACATATATATGAGCGCACATATATATGTGCGCGCATACATATGTGCGCGCATATATATGTGCCCGCATATATATGTGCGCTCATATATATGTGCAGGGTGGGGTGCATGTATATGTGCGCGCATATATATGTGCAGGGTGGGGTGTGTACATATGTGCGCGCATATTTATGTGCGCGCATATATATGTGCGCGCATATATATGTGCGCGCATATATATGTGCGCGCATATATATATGTGCGCGCATATATATGTGCGCGCATATATATGTGCGCGCATATATATGTGCAGGGTGGGGAGCGTATATATGTGCGCGCATATTTTTGTGCGCGCATAAATATGTGCGCGCATATATATGTGCGCGCATATATATGTGTGCGCAAATTTATGTGCGCGCATATTTATGTGCGCGCATATATATGTGCAGGGTGGGGTGCATATATATGTGCGCGCATATATATGTGCGCGCATATATATGTGCGTGCATATATATGAGCAGGGTGGGGTGCATATATATATGTGTGCGCATATATATGTGCTCGCATATATATGTGCAGGGTGGGGTGCATGTATATGTGTGCGCATATATATGTGCAGGGTGGGGTGTGTACATATGTGCGCGCATATTTATGTGCGCGCATATATATGTGCGCGCATATATATGTGCGCGCATATATATGCGCGCACATATATATATGTGCGCGCATATATATGTGCGCGCATATATATGTGCGCGCATATATATGTGCAGGGTGGGGAGCGTATATATGTGCGCGCATATTTTTGTGCGCGCATAAATATGTGCGCGCATATATATGTGCGCGCATATATATGTGTGCGCAAATTTATGTGCGCGCATATTTATGTGCGCGCATATATATGTGCAGGGTGGGGTGCATATATATGTGCGCGCATATATATGTGCGCGCATATATATGTGCGTGCATATATATGAGCAGGGTGGGGTGCATATATATATGTGTGCGCATATATATGTGCGCGCATATATATGTGCAGGGTGGGGTGCATATATATGTGCGCGCATATATATGTGCAGGGTGGGGTGCATATATATGTGCGTGCATATATATGTGCGCGCATATATATGTGCAGGGTGGGGTGCGCGCATATATATGTGCGCGCATATATAAGTGCAGGGTGGGGTGCATGTATATGTGCGCGCATATATATGTGCAGGGTGGGGTGTGTATATATGTGCGCGCATATTTATGTGCGCGCATATATATGTGCAGGCATATATATGTGCAGGGTGGGGTGCGTATATATGTGCGCGCATATATATGTGCGCGCATATATATGTGCGCGCATATATATGTGCGCGCATATATATGTGCGCGCATATATATGTGCGCGCATATATATGTGCGCGCATATATATGTGCAGGGTGGGGTTCATGTATATGTGTGCACATATATATGTGCAGGGTGGGGTGTGTAAATATGTGCGCGCATATTTATGTGCGTGCATATATATGTGCGCGCATATATATGTGCGCGCATATTTATGTGCGCGCATATTTATGTGAGCGCATATATATGTGCAGGGTGGGGTGCATACGTATGTGCGCGCATATATATGTGTGCACATATATATGTGCAGGGTGGGTGCATATATATGTGCGCGCATATATATTTGCGCGCATATATATGTGCGCGCATATATATGTGCGCGCATATATATGTGCAGGGTGGGGCGCGTATATATATGTTCGCGCATATATATGTGCAGGGTGGGGTGCGTATATATGTGCGCGCATATATATGTGCGCGCATATGTATGTGCAGGGTGGGGTGCGTATATATGTGCGCGCATATATATGTTCGCGCATATATATGTGCGCGCATATATATGTGCGCGCATATATATGTGCAGGGTGGGGTGCATATATATGTGCGCGCATATATATGTGCGCTCATATATATGTGCGCGCATATATATATGTGCGCGCATATATATGTGCGCGCATATATATGTGCAGGGTGGGGAGCGTATATATATGTGCGCGCATATATATGTGCAGGGTGGGGTGCCTATATATATGTGCGCGCATATATATGTGCGCGCATATATATGTGCGCGCATATTTATGTGCGCGCATATATATGTGCGCGCATATATATGTGCGTGCATATATATGTTCGTGCATATATATGTGCAGGGTGGGGTGCATATATATGTGCGCGCATATATATGTGGACGCATAAATATGTGCGTGCATATATATGTGCAATGTGGTGTGCACATATATGTGTGCGCTTATGTATGTGCAGGGTGGGGCGCATATATATGTGCGCCCATATATATGTGCACGCATATATATGTGCGCACATATATATGAGCAGGGTGGGGTGCATATATATGTGTGCGCATATATATGTGCGCGCATATATATGCGCAGGGTGGGGTGCATATATATGTGCGCGCATATATATATGTGCGCGCATATATATGTGCGCGCATATATATGTGCAGGGTGGGGTGCGTATATATGTGCGCGCATATATATGTGCGCACATATATATGTGTGCGCATATATATGTGCGCGCATATATATGTGCGCGCATATATATGTTCGCGCATATATATGTGCGCTCATATATATGTGCAGGGTGGGGTGCATGTATATGTGCGTGCATATATATGTGCAGGGTGGGGTGTGTACATATGTGCGCGCATATATATGTGCGCGCATATATATGTGCAGGGTGGGGTGCATATATATGTGTGCGCATATATATGTGTGCGCATATATATGTGCAGGGTGGAGAGCGTATATATGTTCGCGCATATATATGTTCGCGCATATATATGTGCGCGCATATATATGTGCGCGCATAAATATGTTCGCGCATATATATGTGCGCGCATATATATGTGCGCGCATATATATGTGCGCGCATATATATGTGCGCGCATATATATGTGCGCGCATATATATGTGCGCGCATATATATGTGCAGGGTTGGGTGCATGTATATGTGCGCGCATATATATATGTGCAGGGTGGGGTGCATATATATGTGCGCGCATATATATGTGCGCACATATATGTGTGCGCGCATATATATGTGCTCGCATATATATGTGCTAGGTGGGGTGCATATATATGTGCGCGCATCTATATGTGCGCGCATCTATATGTGCGCGCATATATATGTGCGGGGTGGGGTGCATGTATATGTGCGAGCATATATATGTGCGCGCCTATATATGTGCAGGGTGGGGTGCGTATATATGTGCGCGCATATATATGTGCGCGCATATATATGTGCACGCATATATATGTGCGCTCATATATATGTGCGCGCATATATATGTGCAGGGTGGTGTGCATGTATACGTGCGCACATATATATGTACGCGCATATATATGTGCAGGGTGGGGTGCGTATATATGTGCGTGCATATTTATCTGCGCGCATATATATGTGTGCGCATATATATGTGCAGGGTGGGGTGCATATATATGTGCGCGCATATATATGTGCACGCATATATATTGCGCGTATGTATTGCGCGCATATATATGTGCGCGCATATATATGTGCGCGCATATATATGTGCAGGGTGGGGTGCGTATATATGTGCACGCTTATTTATGTGTGCGTATATATATGTGCACGCATATATATATGTGCAGGGTGGGGTATGTATGTGTGTAGGGTGGGGTATATATTTGAGCGCATATATATGTGCGCGCATATATATGTGCGCGCATATATATGTGCACGCAAATATATATGCGCGCATATATATGTGCAGGGTGGGGTGCATGTATATGTGCGCGCATATATATGTGCGCGCATATATATGTGCAGGGTGGGGTGCGTATATGTGTGCGTGCATATTTATGTGCGCGCATATATATGTGCGCGCATATATATGTGCAGGGTGGGGTGCATATATATGTGCGTGCATATATATGTGCGCGCATATATATGTGCAGGGTGGGGTGCGTATATATGTGCGCGCATATATATGTGCGCGCATATATATGTGCGCGCATATATATGTGCGCGCATATTTATGTGCGCGCATATTTATGTGCGCGCATATTTATGTGCGCGCATATATATGTGCAGGGTGGGGTGCATATATATGTTCGCGCATATATATGTGCGCGCATATATATGTGCGCGCATATATATGTGCGCGCATATTTATGTGCGCGCATATTTATGTGCGCGTATATACATGTGCAGGGTGGGGTGCATATATATGTGCGCGCATATATATGTGCGCGCATATATATGTGCGCGCATATTTATGTGCGCGCATATATATGTGCAGGGTGGGGTGCATATATATGTTCGCGCATATATATGAGCGCGCATATATATGTTCATGGTGGGGTGAGTATATATGTGCGCGCATATATATGTGCGCGCATATATATGTGCGCGCATATATATGTGCGCGCATATATATGTGCGCGCATATATATGTGCGCGCATATATATGTGCGCGCATATATATGTGCAGGGTGGGGTGCGTATATATGTGCGCGCATATTTATGTGCGCGCATAAATATGTGCGCGCATATATATGTGCGCGCATATATATGTGCAGGATGGGGTGCATATATATGTGCGCGCATATATATGTGCGCGCATATATTTGTGCGTGCATATATATGTGCAGGGTAGGGTGCATATATATGTGCGCACATATATATGTGCGCGCATATATATTTGCGCGCATATATATGTGCGCGCATATATATGTGCGCGCATACATATGTGCGCGCATATATATGTGCGAGCATATATATGTGCGCGTATATATGTGCAGTGTGGGGTGCGTATTTATGTGCGCGCATATATATGTATGTGCATATATACGTGCAGGGTGGGGTGCATATATATGTGCGCGCATATATATGTGCAGGGTGGGGTGCGTATATATGTGCGCGCATATAGATGTGCGCGCGTATATATGTGCGCGCATATATATGTGCGCACATAAATGTGCGCGCATATATATGTGCGCACATATATGTGCGCGCATATATATGTGCAGGGTGGGGTGCATATATATGTGCGCGCATATATATGTGCGCGCATATATATGTGCAGGGTGGGGTGCGTATATATGTGCGCGCATATATATGTGCGTGCATATATATGTGCGCGCATATATTTGTGCGCACATATATATGTGCGCGCATATATATGTGCGCGCATATATATGTGCAGGGTGGGGTGCGTATATATGTGCGTGCACATTTATGTGCGCGCATATTCATGTGCGCGCATATATATGTGCAGGGTGGGGTGAATATATATGTGCGTGCATATATATATGCGCGCATATATATGTGCAAGGTGGGGTGCATATATATGTGCGCGCATATATATGTGCGCTCATATATATGTGCAGGGTGGTGTACATGTATATGTGCGCGCATATATATGTGCAGGGTGGGGTGTGTACATATGTGCACGCATATTTATGTGCGCGCATATATATGTGCGCGCATATATATGTGCAGAGTGGGGTTCATATATATGTGCGCACATATATATGTGCGCGCATATATATGTGCGCGCATATATATGTGCGCGCATATATATGTGCGCGCATATATATGTGCGCGCATGAATATGTGCAGGGTGGGGTGCCTATATATGTGCGCGCATATACATGTGCGCGCATATATATGTGCGCGCATATTTATGTGCGCGCATATTTATGTGCGCGCATATTTATGTGCGCGCATATATATATGCAGGGTGGGGTGCATATATATGTGCGCGCATATATATGTGCGCGCATATATATGTGCAGGGTGGGGTGCGTATATATGTGCGCGCATATTTATGTGCGCGCATATATATGTGCGCGCATATATATGTGCAGGGTGGGGTGCATATATATGTGCGTGCATATATATGTGCGCGCATATATATGTGCGCGCATATATATGTGCGCGCATATATATGTGCGCGCTTATATATGTGCGCGCATATATATGTGCGCGCATATATATATGTGCGCACACATATATGTGCGCGCATATATATGTGCAGGGTGGGGTGCGTATATATGTGCGCGCATATTTATGTGCGCGCATAAATATATGCGCGCATATATATGTGCGCGCATATATATGTGCGCGCAAATTTATGTGCGCGCATATTTATGTGCGCGCATATATATGTGCAGGGTGGGGTGCATATATATGTGCGCGCATATATATGTGCTCGCATATATATGTGCGCGCATATATATGTGCGTGCATATATATGTGCAGGGTGGGGTGCATATATATGTACGCGCATATATATGTGCGCGCATAAATGTGTGCGTGCATATATACGTGCAATGTGGGGTGCACATATATGTGTGCGCATATGTATGTGCAGGGTGGGGCGCATATATATGTGCGCGCATATATATGTGCAGGGTGGGGAGCGTATATTTGTGCGCGCATATTTATGTGCGCGCATATATATGTGCAGGGTGGGGAGCATATATATGTGCGCGCATATATATGTGAGCGCATATATATGTGCGCGCATATATATGTGCGCGCATATATATGTGCGCGCATGTATATGTGCGCGCATACATATGTGCAGGGTGGGGCGCGTATATATATGTGCGCGCATATATATGTGCGCGCATATATACGTGCGCGCATATATATGTGCGCGCATATATATGTGCAGGGTGGGGTGCCTATATATGTGCGCGCATATATATCTGCGCGCACATATATGTGCGCGCATATATATGTGCGCGCATATATATGTGCGCGCATATTTATGTGCGCGCATATATATATGCAGGGTGGGGTGCATATATATGTGCGCGCATATATATGTGCGCGCATATATATGTGCAGGGTGGGGTGCGTATATATGTGCGCGCATATATATGTGCGCGCATATATATGTGCGCGCATATATATGCGCGCGCATATATATGTGCAGGGTGGGGTGCATGTATATGTGCGCGCATATATATGTGCAGGGTGGGGTGCATGTATATGTGCGCGCATATATATGTGCAGGGTGGGGTGTGTACATATGTGCGCTCATATTTATGTGCGCGCATATATATATGTGCGCGCATATATATGTGCGCGCATATATATGTGCAGGGTGGGGTGCGTATATATGTGCGCGCATATTTATGTGCGCGCATAAATATGTGCGCGCATATATATGTGCGCGCATATACATGTGCGCGCAAATTTATATGCGCGCATATTTATGTGCGCGCATATATATGTGCAGGGTGGGGTGCATATATATGTGCGCACATATATATGTGCGCGCATATATATGTGCGCGCATATATATGTGCGCGCATATATATGTGCGCGCATATATATGTGCGCACACATATATGTGCGCGCATATATATGTGCAGGGTGGGGTGCATATATATGTGCGCGCATATATATGTGCGCGCATAAATGTGTGCGTGCATATATATGTGCAATGTGGGGTGCACATATATGTGTGCGCATATGTATGTGCAGGGTGGGGCGCATATATATGTGCGCGCATATATATGTGCAGGGTGGGGTGCGTATATTTGTGCGCGCATATATATGTGCGCACATATATATGTGCGCGCATATATATGTGTGCGCATATATATGTGCAGGGTGGGGTGCGTATATATGTGCGCGCATATTTATGTGCGTGCATATATATGCGCGCATATATATGTGCAGGGTGGGGTGCATATATATGTGCGCGCATATATATGTGCGCGCATATATATGTGCGCGCATATATATGTGCGCGCATATATATGTGCGCGCATATATATGTGCAGGGTGGGGTGCATATATATGTGCGCTCATAAATATGTGCGTGCATATATATGTGCAATGTGGGGTGCACATATATGTGTGCGCATATGTATGTGCAGGGTGGGGCGCATATATATGTGCGCCCATATATATGTGCGCGCATATATATGAGCAGGGTGGGGTGCATATATATGTGTGCGCATATATATGTGCGCGCATATATATGTGCAGGGTGGGGTGCATATATATGTGCGCGCATATATATGTGCAGGGTGGGGTGCATATATATGTGCGTGCATATATATGTGTGCGCATATATATGTGCGCGCATATATATGTGCGCGCATATATATGTGCGCGCATATATATGTGCAGGGTGGGGTGCATGTATATGTGCGCGCATATATATGTGCAGGGTGGGGTGTGTATATATGTGCGCGCATATTTATGTGCGCGCATATATATGTGCGCGCATATATATGTGCAGGGTGGGGTGCGTATATATGTGCGCGCATATATATGTTCGCTCATATATACGTGCGCGCATATATATGTGCAGGGTGGGGTGCATGTATATGTGCGCACATATATATGTGCTGGGTGGGGTGTGTATATATGTGCGCGCATATTTATGTGCGCGCATATATATGTGCGCGCATATTTATGTGCGCGCATATTTATGTGAGCGCATAAATGTGTGCGTGCATATATATGTGCGCGCATAAATGTGTGCGTGCATATATATGTGCAATGTGGGGTGCACATATATGTGTGCGCATATGTATGTGCAGGGTGGGGCGCAAATATATGTGCGCGCATATATATGTGCAGGGTGGGGTGCGTATATTTGTGCGCGCATATATATGTGCGCGCATATATATGTGCGCGCATATATATGTGTGCGCATATATATGTGCAGGGTGGGGTGCGTATATATGTGCGCGCATATTTATGTGCGCGCATATATATGCGCGCATATATATGTGCAGGGTGGGGTGCATATCTATGTGCGCGCATATATATGTGCGCGCATATATATGTGCGCGCATATATATGTGCGCGCATATATATGTGCGCGCATATATATGTGCGCGCATATATATGTGCGCGCATATATATGTGCGCGCATATATATGTGCAGGGTGGGGTGCATATATATGTGCGCTCATAAATATGTGCGTGCATATATATGTGCAATGTGGGGTGCACATATATGTGTGCGCATATGTATGTGCAGGGTGGGGCGCATATATATGTGCGCCCATATATATGTGCGCGCATATATATGTGCAGGGTGGGGTGCATGTATATGTGCGCGCATATATATGTGCAGGGTGGGGTGTGTATATATGTGCGCGCATATTTATGTGCGCGCATATATATGTGCGCGCATATATATGTGCAGGGTGGGGTGCGTATATATGTGCGCGCATATATATGTTCGCTCATATATACGTGCGTGCATATATATGTGCAGGGTGGGGTGCATGTATATGTGCGCACATATATATGTGCTGGGTGGGGTGTGTATATATGTGCGCGCATATTTATGTGCGCGCATATATATGTGCGCGCATATTTATGTGCGCGCATATTTATGTGAGCGCATATATATGTGCAGGGTGGGGTGCATATATATGTGCGCGCATATATATGTGTGCGCATATATATGTGCAGGGTGGGTGCATATATATGTGCGCGCATATATATGTGCGCGCATATATATGTGCGCGCATATATATGTGCGCGCATATATATGTGCAGGGTGGGGCGCGTATATATATGTGCGCGCATATATATGTGCGCGCATATATATGTGCAGGGTGGGGTGCCTATATATGTGCGCGCATATATATGTGCGCGCATATATATGTGCGCGCATATATATGTGCGCGCATATTTATGTGCGCGCATATTTATGTGCGTGCATATATATGTGCAGGGTGGGGTGAATATATATGTGCGCGCATATATATGTGCGCGCATATATATGTGCAGGGTGGGGTGCGTATATATGTGCGCGCATATATATGTGCGCGCATATATATGTGCAGGGTGGGGTGTGTATATATGTGCGCGCATATTTATGTGCGCGCATATATATGTGTGGGCATATATATGTGCAGGGTGGGGTACGTATATATGTGCACGCATATATATGTGCGCGCATATATATGTGCGCGCATATATATGTGCGCGCATATATATGTGCGCGCATATATATGTGCGCGCATATATATGTGCGCACATATATATGTGCAGGGTGGGGTTCATGTATATGTGTGCACATGTATATGTGCAGGGTGGGGTGTGTAAATATGTGCGCGCATATTTATGTGCGTGCATATATATGTGCGCGCATATATATGTGCGCGCATATTTATGTGCGCGCATATTTATGTGAGCGCATATATATGTGCAGGGTGGGGTGCATATATATGTGCACGCATATATATGTGTGCGCATATATATGTGCAGGGTGGGCATATATATGTGCAGGGTGGGTGCACCCTGCACATATATATGCGCGCACATATACATGCACCCCACCCTGCACATATATATGAGCGCACATATATATGTGCGCGCATATATATGTGCGCGCATATATATGTGCCCGCATATATATGTGCGCTCATATATATGTGCAGGGTGGGGTGCATGTATATGTGCGCGCATATATATGTGCAGGGTGGGGTGTGTACATATGTGCGCGCATATTTATGTGCGCGCATATATATGTGCGCGCATATATATGTGCGCGCATATATATGTGCGCGCATATATATATGTGCGCGCATATATATGTGCGCGCATATATATGTGCGCGCATATATATGTGCAGGGTGGGGAGCGTATATATGTGCGCGCATATTTTTGTGCGCGCATAAATATGTGCGCGCATATATATGTGCGCGCATATATATGTGTGCGCAAATTTATGTGCGCGCATATTTATGTGCGCGCATATATATGTGCAGGGTGGGGTGCATATATATGTGCGCGCATATATATGTGCGCGCATATATATGTGCGTGCATATATATGAGCAGGGTGGGGTGCATATATATATGTGTGCGCATATATATGTGCGCGCATATATATGTGCAGGGTGGGGTGCATGTATATGTGCGCGCATATATATGTGCAGGGTGGGGTGTGTACATATGTGCGCGCATATTTATGTGCGCGCATATATATGTGCGCGCATATATATGTGCGCGCATATATATGTGCGCGCATATATATATGTGCGCGCATATATATGTGCGCGCATATATATGTGCGCGCATATATATGTGCAGGGTGGGGAGCGTATATATGTGCGCGCATATTTTTGTGCGCGCATAAATATGTGCGCGCATATATATGTTCGCGCATATATATGTGTGCGCAAATTTATGTGCGCGCATATTTATGTGCGCGCATATATATGTGCAGGGTGGGGTGCATATATATGTGCGCGCATATATATGTGCGCGCATATATATGTGCGTGCATATATATGAGCAGGGTGGGGTGCATATATATATGTGTGCGCATATATATGTGCGCGCATATATATGTGCAGGGTGGGGTGCATATATATGTGCGCGCATATATATGTGCAGGGTGGGGTGCATATATATGTGCGTGCATATATATGTGCGCGCATATATATGTGCAGGGTGGGGTGCGCGCATATATATGTGCGCGCATATATAAGTGCAGGGTGGGGTGCATGTATATGTGCGCGCATATATATGTGCAGGGTGGGGTGTGTATATATGTGCGCGCATATTTATGTGCGCGCATATATATGTGCGGGCATATATATGTGCAGGGTGGGGTGCGTATATATGTGCGCGCATATATATGTGCGCGCATATATATGTGCGCGCATATATATGTGCGCGCATATATATGTGCGCGCATATATATGTGCGCGCATATATATGTGCAGGGTGGGGTTCATGTATATGTGTGCACATATATATGTGCAGGGTGGGGTGTGTAAATATGTGCGCGCATATTTATGTGAGCGCATATATATGTGCAGGGTGGGGTGCATATATATGTGCGCGCATATATATGTGTGCACATATATATGTGCAGGGTGGGTGCATATATATGTGCGCGCATATATATTTGCGCGCATATATATGTGCGCGCATATATATGTGCGCGCATATATATGTGCAGGGTGGGGTGCATATATATGTGCGCGCATATATATGTGCGCTCATATATATGTGCGCGCATATATATATGTGCGCGCATATATATGTGCGCGCATATATATGTGCAGGGTGGGGAGCGTATATATATGTGCGCGCATATATATGTGCAGGGTGGGGTGCCTATATATATGTGCGCGCATATATATGTGCGTGCATATATATGTGCGCGCATATTTATGTGCGCGCATATATATGTGCGCGCATATATATGTGCGTGCATATATATGTTCGTGCATATATATGTGCAGGGTGGGGTGCATATATATGTGCGCGCATATATATGTGGGCGCATAAATATGTGCGTGCATATATATGTGCAATGTGGTGTGCACATATATGTGTGCGCTTATGTATGTGCAGGGTGGGGCGCATATATATGTGCGCCCATATATATGTGCACGCATATATATGTGCGCACATATATATGAGCAGGGTGGGGTGCATATATATGTGTGCGCATATATATGTGCGCGCATATATATGCGCAGGGTGGGGTGCATATATATGTGCGCGCATATATATATGTGCGCGCATATATATGTGCGCGCATATATATGTGCAGGGTGGGGTGCGTATATATGTGCGCGCATATATATGTGCGCACATATATATGTGCGCGCATATATATGTGCGCGCATATATATGTGCGCTCATATATATGTGCAGGGTGGGGTGCATGTATATGTGCGCGCATATATATGTGCAGGGTGGGGTGTGTACATATGTGCGCGTATATTTATGTGCGCGCATATATATGTGCGCGCATATATATGTGCAGGGTGGGGTGCATATATATGTGCGCGCATATATATGTGCACGCATATATATATATGCACCCCAATCTGCACATATATATGGGCGCACATATATATGCGACCCACTCTGCGCATATATATGCGCACACATATATGTGCACCCCACCCTGCACATATATATGCATGCACATATTTATGCGCGCACATATATATGCGCATATATATGTGCACGCATATATATTTGCGCGCATATATATGTGCGCGCATATATATATGTGCGCGCATATATATGTGCAGGTTGGGGTGCGTATATATGTGCGCGCATAATTATGTGCGCGCATATATATGTGCGCGCATATATATGTGCAGGGTGGGGTGCGTATATATGTGCGCGCATATATATGTGCGCGCATATATATGTGCGCGCATATATATGTGCGCGCATATATATGTGCGCGCATATATATGTGCGCTCATATATGTGTGCAGGGTGGGGTGCATGTATATGTGCGCGTATATATATGTGCGCGCATATATATGTGCAGGGTGGGGTGCGTATATATGTGCGTGCATATTTATGTGCGCGCATATATATGTGTGCGCATATATATGTGCAGGGTGGGGAGCATATATATGTGCCCGCATATATATGTGCAGATTGGGGTGCATATATATGTGTGCGCATACATATGTGCGCGCATATATTTGTGCGTGCATATATATGTGCAGGGTAGGGTGCATATATATGTGCGCGCATATATATGTGCGCGCATATATATTTGCGCGCATATATATGTGCGCGCATATTTATGTGCGCGCATACATATGTGCGCGCATACATATGTGCGCGCATACATATGTGCGCGCATACATATGTGCGCGCATATATATGTGCGAGCATATATATGTGCGCGTATATATGTGCAGTGTGGGGTGCGTATTTATGTGCGCGCATATATATGTATGTGCATATATACGTGCAGGGTGGGGGGCATATATATGTGCGCGCATATATATGTGTGTGCATATATATGTGCAGGGTGGGGTGCATATATATGTGCGCGCATATATATGTGCAGGGTGGGGTGCGTATATATGTGCGCGCATATTTATGTACGCGAATATATATGTGCGCGCAGATATATGTGCAGGGTGGGGTGCATATATATGTGCGCGCATATATATGTGCGCGCATATATATGTGCGCGCATATATATGTGCGCGCATATATATGTGCGCGCATATATATGTGCGCGCATATATATGTGCGCGCATATATATGTGCAGGGTGGGGTGCATGTATATGTGCGAGCTTATATATTTGCGCGCATATATATGTGCAAGGTGGGGTGCTTATATATGTGCGCGCATATTTATGTGCGCGCATATATATGTGCGCGCATATATATGTGCAGGGTGGGGTGCATATATATGTGTGCGCATATATATGTGTGCGCATATATATGTGCAGGGTGGAGTGCGTATATATGTGCGCGCAGATATATGTGCAGGGTTGGGTGCATGTGTATGTGCGCGCATATATATATGTGCAGGGTGGGGTGCATATATATGTGCGCGCATATATATGTGCGCGCATATATGTGTGCGCGCATATATATGTGCTCGCATATATATGTGCTAGGTGGGGTGCATATATATGTGCGCGCATCTATATGTGCGCGCATATATATGTGCGGGGTGGGGTGCATGTATATGTGCGAGCATATATATGTGCGCGCCTATATATGTGCAGGGTGGGGTGCGTATATATGTGCGCGCATATATATGTGCACGCATATATATGTGCGCTCATATATATGTGCGCGCATATATATGTGCAGGGTGGTGTGCATGTATATGTGCGCGCATATATATGTACGCGCATATATATGTGCAGGGTGGGGTGCGTATATATGTGCGTGCATATTTATCTGCGCGCATATATATGTGTGCGCATATATATGTGCAGGGTGGGGTGCATATATATGTGCGCGCATATATATGTGCACGCATATATATTGCGCGTATGTATTGCGCGCATATATATGTGCGCGCATATATATGTGCGCGCATATATATGTGCAGGGTGGGGTGCGTATATATGTGCACGCTTATTTATGTGTGCGTATATATATGTGCACGCATATATATATGTGCAGGGTGGGGTATGTATGTGTGTAGGGTGGGGTATATATTTGAGCGCTGTCACGGAGCAAAGGTATACGTCTTCCTCCGGAAGGTCTTTTGAATCAACACGGACGCAAGAGGTCGGGAGACAACAGCAATTTATTGTAATCCACAAAGTTAGTAGCCGGTGGCGGTCACATCAACCGTAATAACAATAAGTCCACAGAAGTCACAATCCAATGATAACTTTGGTTCCTTGGTCCTGTAACTAAGTCCTGGCTCTCTGCAGAGCTGTGCACAGGCCGGCTAACACGTACTAACTGCTAGCTACATCTATATACTAAACTGTTACTTCCTATATCTGGGGGTGGGAAGGGCTGAGTCACAGATCCTTCCCCCCTCACCTATGCCAAGGAGAGCAGACTCCCTGTCTCTTTTGAACAATGCACAGTCCAACATCTTCTTGGAGACATGGATCAGATTATCTCCACCCATTGTCCTCACTAGTTAGAGGTATTTGCATACAATGTGCTAACACACTAGACCCGAATCAGCCAACTACACACTGATGTTTACAACAGGTTAGAGAATACATTCCACATGAAATATATATTACACATTGCCTATTGCCGGACTCTAACCATCCCGTGACAACCCCTCCCCCTCTCAAAACATGTGCATGACACAATTGGCCTACACAGGTAAATTGGGGAATGCACATCAGTCTCTATAGCTCATATTTCCTCCTGCAGGGATAACCCATCTGTGTTCTGGTGTTGGTTCCCTCGGCGGTGCTGAATGGTAAAGTTGTAGGGTTGAAGGGCTGGCATCTGTCAGAAAATCCGGTGGATCCATGTTGGCTTCTCCCTGAGCTTGGCTTCGGGTCACTGCTCCCACAAAGTGGCACTGTAGATTTCCAACATCGTTGCCTAACAGAACATCGGCCGGCAGCCCGCTCATCACACCAATTGTGCATCGTTTTGGTCCATAACCATAGTCGAGTTCCACGGTAGCTTTAGGAATACGTCTTTGAGTACCCCCTGCCAACTTGATAGAAATGCCAGGGCCCTCCTCTAGGGCCTCGGGTCGCACAACTCGGGGGTCCGCTACCGTTAGGAAAGCTCCCGAGTCCCGGAATCCAACAACTGTTCGGCCATCCAGTAGGACCTCCTGCAAGTGCTTCCTCTGAAGGTTTGCGGGATGTGTGGCGGAAGGCTGAATCCCATAGACCCCTGGAGGTGGAACAGATGGGTCATTCATGGAGTCATCTGGAAATGGGGCCAAACTTTCTGTCCTAGGGGTGGTTCCCAGGTAGTGAATAGGCCGGGATGCCACGGTGGCCCGTGCCCCCATGTTAGCAGGGCAACTAGCTTGCAAATGTCCAGGCCGCCCGCACCCAAAACATCTGCGCTCTAGCATTCTTCCAGTGGGTCGTTGTCTAGGGACAGGGTTGTTCATAGCTGGAGGCCGATGGGCTGGGGCAGGGGTAGAGGGGGAATTGTAATCCTGAGGCCGGACACGAAAGGTGGGTGGCTGGCTGAAGGGTGTCTGGCGGACTGTGGTAGTTTTCCGCTTGTCACGGGATGGTTAGAGTCCGGCAATAGGCAATGTGTAATATATATTTCATGTGGAATGTATTCTCTAACCTGTTGTAAACATCAGTGTGTAGTTGGCTGATTAGGGTCTAGTGTGTTAGCACATTGTATGCAAATACCTCTAACTAGTGAGGACCAGTGAGGACAATGGGTGGAGATAATCTGATCAGTGTCTCCAAGAAGATGTTGGATGGTGCATTGTCCATAGTAGACAGGGAGTCTGCTCTCCTTGGTATAGGTGAGGGGGGAAGGATCTGTGACTCAGCCCTTCCCACCCACAGATATAGGTGTAACAGTTTTAGTATATAGTTGTAGCTGGAGTTAGTATGTGTTAGCCGGCCTGTGCACAGCTCTGCAGAGAGCCAGGATATAGTTACAGGACCAAGGAACCAAAGTTATCATTGGATTGTGACTTCTGTGGACTTATTGTTATTACGGTTGATGTGACCGCTGCCGGCTACTAACTTTGTGGATTACAATAAATTGCTGTTGTCTCCCGACCTCTTGCGTCCGTGTTGATTCAAAAGACCATCCGGAGGAAGACGTATACCTTTGCTCCGTGACAACTGGTTGGCAGCGGTGGGATCAACAGCGGACAGCGAGATGGACTACAGCAGCTCAGCGATTAATGGAGCCACAACCTCAGAATACAGGAACTGGACTATGGCAAGTCTACAAGTAAGGGCCCGGGAACTAAACCTGAGTTACCAGGGAAGAACGAAAGAGCAACTGATCGAGGCACTGGAGGAGATGACCCTGCAAAGCGACCATGAGGAGGGCTGCCCCCAGGAGACAGTAGAGATACGGGAGTGGCAGGTACAGACCCAAAAGAGCAGATGGGTTGTTTTGTATGAGGAGGAATTGGCAGTGCTGGGGCTAGGAGCAACTGCAGAGCAAAGGAGTAGAGCGTTACAGAGGGCTCAGGAAACGGAGAAGGAGGAACAGAGAATGGCGCATGAAAAGGAAAGAATGGCGCATGAAATGCGAATGGCTGAGATAACTGCGCGGAATTATAATCAAACGTCGACCCCCAGCCCAACAGTGAGAGAACCACCATATGTCTCCCATAAACACTTCAAGACCTTTGATGAAGCGGCTGGGGATGTTGATGGATATTTTCAGGACTTCGAACACCAGTGCCACCTGATGGAAGTCCCAGAGAAGGATTGGGTCCGGTATCTGGTGGGGCACCTACGAGATGGGGCTGCGGAAGCTCTCAGAGCCATGGACCCTAGTGATCAGCGGGACTATGAGGCCATTAAAAGAGCGGTGCAGAAGTATTATGCAGTCACTCCAGAGTCCTACCGAGTTCAGTTCCGCTCTTTGTCTTACAATGGGGGAAGCTCCTTCCACATGTTCGCCCACAAGTTGAAGCAAGCATGCAAGCGCTGGCTAGAAGGAGAGGAGGCTGTCACAGTCGATAAGATCCTCCAAGTCATACTTAAGGAACAGTTCTTTTCCCAGTGCCCCGCTGAGATCCGTGAGTGGGTGCTGGAACGGAACCCAGCCACAGTTGAGCAAGCTGCTTCTCTTGCAGATGAGGGCCTGACCATCAAGCCGCAGTGGAAGAGGTTGTTTGCAGAGGAGCGGAAAACTACCACAGTCCGCCAGACACCCTTCAGCCAGCCACCCACCTTTCGTGCCCGGCCTCAGGATTACAATTTCCCCTCTACCCTTGCCCCAGCCCATCGGCCTCCAGCTATGAACAACCCTGTCCCTAGACAACGACCTACTGGAAGAATGCTAGAGCGCAGATGTTTTGGTTGCGGGCGGCCTGGACATTTGCAAGCTAGTTGCCCTGTTAACATGGGGGCACGGGCCACCGTGGCATCTCGGCCTATTCACTACCTGGGAACCACCCCTAGGACAGAAAGTTTGGCCCCATGTCCAGATGACTCCATGAATGACCCATCTGTTCCACCTCCAGGGGTCTATGGGATTCAGCCTTCTGCCACACATCCTGCAAACCTTCAGCGGAAGCACTTGCAGGAGGTCCTACTGGATGGCCGAACAGTTGTTGGATTCCGGGACTCGGGAGCTTTCCTAACGGTAGCGGACCCCCGAGTTGTGCGACCCGAGGCCCTAGAGGAGGGCCCTGGCATTTCTATCGAGTTGGCAGAGGGTACTCGGAGACGTATTCCTAAAGCTACCGTGGAACTTGACTATGGTTATGGACCAAAACGATGCACAATTGGTGTGATGAGCGGGCTGCCGGCCGATGTTCTGTTAGGCAACGATGTTGGAAATCTACAGTGCCACTTTGTGGGAGCAGTGACCCGAAGCCAAGCTCAGAGAGACGCCAACATGGATCGACCGGATTTTCTGCCAGATGCCAGCCCTTCAAACCTACAACTTTACCATTCAGTACCGCCGAGGGAACCAACACCAGAACGCAGATGGGTTATCCCGGCAGGAGGACATATGAGCTATAGAGACTGATGTGCATTCCCCAATTTACCTGTGTAGGCCAATTGTGTCATGCACATGTTTTGAGAGGGGGAGGGGTTGTCACGGGATGGTTAGAGTCCGGCAATAGGCAATGTGTAATATATATTTCATGTGGAATGTATTCTCTAACCTGTTGTAAACATCAGTGTGTAGTTGGCTGATTAGGGTCTAGTGTGTTAGCACATTGTATGCAAATACCTCTAACTAGTGAGGACCAGTGAGGACAATGGGTGGAGATAATCTGATCAGTGTCTCCAAGAAGATGTTGGATGGTGCATTGTCCATAGTAGACAGGGAGTCTGCTCTCCTTGGTATAGGTGAGGGGGGAAGGATCTGTGACTCAGCCCTTCCCACCCACAGATATAGGTGTAACAGTTTTAGTATATAGTTGTAGCTGGAGTTAGTATGTGTTAGCCGGCCTGTGCACAGCTCTGCAGAGAGCCAGGATATAGTTACAGGACCAAGGAACCAAAGTTATCATTGGATTGTGACTTCTGTGGACTTATTGTTATTACGGTTGATGTGACCGCTGCCGGCTACTAACTTTGTGGATTACAATAAATTGCTGTTGTCTCCCGACCTCTTGCGTCCGTGTTGATTCAAAAGACCATCCGGAGGAAGACGTATACCTTTGCTCCGTGACACCGCTCCTCTGCAAACAACCTCTTCCACTGCGGCTTGATGGTCAGGCCCTCATCTGCAAGAGAAGCAGCTTGCTCAACTGTGGCTGGGTTCCGTTCCAGCACCCACTCACGGATCTCAGCGGGGCACTGGGAAAAGAACTGTTCCTTAAGTATGACTTGGAGGATCTTATCGACTGTGACAGCCTCCTCTCCTTCTAGCCAGCGCTTGCATGCTTGCTTCAACTTGTGGGCGAACATGTGGAAGGAGCTTCCCCCATTATAAGACAAAGAGCGCAACTGAACTCGGTAGGACTCTGGAGTGACTGCATAATACTTCTGCACCGCTCTTTTAATGGCCTCATAGTCCCGCTGATCACTAGGGTCCATGGCTCTGAGAGCTTCCGCAGCCCCATCTCGTAGGTGCCCCACCAGATACCGGACCCAATCCTTCTCTGGGACTTCCATCAGGCGGCACTGGTGTTCGAAGTCCTGAAAATATCCATCAACATCCCCAGCCGCTTCATCAAAGGTCTTGAAGTGTTTATGGGAGACATATTGTGGTTCTCTCACTGTTGGGCTGGGGGTCGACGTTTGATTATAATTCCGCATAGTTATCTCAGCCATTCGCATTTCATGCGCCATTCTTTCCTTTTCATGCGCCATTCTCTGTTCCTCCTTCTCCGTTTCCTGAGCCCTCTGTAATGCTCTACTCCTTTGCTCTGCAGTTGCTTCTAGCCCCAGCACTGCCAATTCCTCCTCATACAAAACAACCCATCTGCTCTTTTGGGTCTGTACCTGCCACTCCCGTATCTCTACTGTCTCCTGGGGGCAGCCCTCCTCATGGTCGCTTTGCAGGGTCATCTCCTCCAGTGCCTCGATCAGTTGCTCTTTCGTTCTTCCCTGGTAACTCAGGTTTAGTTCCCGGGCCCTTAATTTTAGATTTGCCATAGTCCAGTTCCTGTATTCTGAGGTTGTGGTTCCATTAATCGCTGAGCTGTTGTGGTCCATCTCGCTGTCCGCTGTTGATCCCACCGCTGCCAACCAGTTGTCACGGAGCAAAGGTATACGTCTTCCTCCGGAAGGTCTTTTGAATCAACACGGACGCAAGAGGTCGGGAGACAACAGCAATTTATTGTAATCCACAAAGTTAGTAGCCGGTGGCGGTCACATCAACCGTAATAACAATAAGTCCACAGAAGTCACAATCCAATGATAACTTTGGTTCCTTGGTCCTGTAACTAAGTCCTGGCTCTCTGCAGAGCTGTGCACAGGCCGGCTAACACATACTAACTGCTAGCTACATCTATATACTAAACTGTTACTTCCTATATCTGGGGGTGGGAAGGGCTGAGTCACAGATCCTTCCCCCCTCACCTATGCCAAGGAGAGCAGACTCCCTGTCTCTTTTGAACAATGCACAGTCCAACATCTTCTTGGAGACACGGATCAGATTATCTCCACCCATTGTCCTCACTAGTTAGAGGTATTTGCATACAATGTGCTAACATACTAGACCCGAATCAGCCAACTACACACTGATGTTTACAACAGGTTAGAGAATACATTCCACATGAAATATATATTACACATTGCCTATTGCCGGACTCTAACCATCCCGTGACAAGCGCATATATATGTGCGCGCATATATATGTGCGCGCATATATATGTGCGCGCAAATATATATGCGCGCATATATATGTGCAGGGTGGGGTGCATGTATATGTGCGCGCATATATATGTGCGCGCATATATATGTGCGCGCATATATATGTGCGCGCATATATATGTGCGCGCATATATATGTGCGCGCATATATATGTGCGCGCATATATATGTGCGCGCATATATATGTGCGCGCATATATATGTGCGCGCATATATATGTGCAGGGTGGGGTGCGTATATGTGTGCGTGCATATTTATGTGCGCGCATATATATGTGCGCGCATATATATGTGCAGGGTGGGGTGCATATATATGTGCGTGCATATATATGTGCGCGCATATATATATGTGCAGGGTGGGGTGCGTATATATGTGCGCGCATATATATGTGCGCGCATATATATGTGCGCGCATATATATGTGCGCGCATATTTATGTGCGCGCATATTTATGTGCGCGCATATATATGTGCAGGGTGGGGTGCATATATATGTTCGCGCATATATATGTGCGCGCATATATATGTGCGCGCATATATATTTGCGCGCATATATATGTGCGCGCATATTTATGTGCGCGCATATTTCTGTGCGCGCATATATATGTGCAGGGTGGGGTGCATATATATGTGCGCGCATATATATGTGCGCGCATATATATGTGCGCGCATATATATGTGCGCGCATATTTATGTGCGCGCATATATATGTGCAGGGTGGGGTGCATATATATGTTCGCGCATATATATGAGCGCGCATATATATGTTCATGGTGGGGTGAGTATATATGTGCGCGCATATATATGTGCGCGCATATATATGTGCGCGCATATATATGTGCGCGCATATTTATGTGCGCGCATATATATGTGCGCGCATATATATGTGCGCGCATATATATGTGCAGGGTGGGGTGCGTATATATGTGCGCGCATATTTATGTGCGCGCATATATATGTACGCGCATATATATTTGCGCGCATATATATGTGCGCGCAAATTTATGTGCGCGCATATTTATGTGCGCGCATATATATGTGCAGGATGGGGTGCATATATATGTGCGCGCATATATATGTGCGCGCATATATTTGTGCGTGCATATATATGTGCAGGGTAGGGTGCATATATATGTGCGCACATATATATGTGCGCGCATATATATTTGCGCGCATATATATGTGCGCGCATATATATGTGCGCGCATATATATGTGCGCGCATACATATGTGCGCGCATACATATGTGCGCGCATATATATGTGCGAGCATATATATGTGCGCGTATATATGTGCAGTGTGGGGTGCGTATTTATGTGCGCGCATATATATGTATGTGCATATATACGTGCAGGGTGGGGTGCATATATATGTGCGCGCATATATATGTGCAGGGTGGGGTGCGTATATATGTGCGCGCATATAGATGTGCGCGCGTATATATGTGCGCGCATATATATGTGCGCACATATATGTGCGCGCATATATATGTGCAGGGTGGGGTGCATATATATGTGCGCGCATATATATGTGCGCGCATATATATGTGCAGGGTGGGGTGCGTATATATGTGCGCGCATATATATGTGCGTGCATATATATGTGCGCGCATATATTTGTGCGCACATATATATGTGCGCGCATATATATGTGCGCGCATATATATGTGCAGGGTGGGGTGCGTATATATGTGCGTGCACATTTATGTGCGCGCATATTCATGTGCGCGCATATATATGTGCAGGGTGGGGTGAATATATATGTGCGTGCATATATATATGCGCGCATATATATGTGCAGGGTGGGGTGCGCGCATATATATGTGCGCGCATATATATGTTCACGCATATATATGTGCGCGCATATATATGTGCGCGCATATATATGTGCGCGCATATATTTGTGCGCACATATATATGTGCGCGCATATATATGTGCGCGCATATATATGTGCAGAGTGGGGTGCGTATATATGTGCGTGCATATTTATGTGCGCGCATATATATGTGCACGCATATATATGTGCAGGGTGGGGTGCATATATATGTGCGTGCATATATATGTGCGCGCATATATATGTGCAGGGTGGGGTGCGCGCATATATATGTGCGCGCATACATATGTGCGCGCATATATATGTGCGCGCATATATATTTGCGCGCATATATATGTGCGCGCATATATATGTGCGCGCATATATATGTGCAGGGTGGGGTGCATGTATATGTGCGCGCATATATATGTGCATGGTGGGGTGTGTATATATGTGCGTGCATATATATGTGCGCGCATATATATGTGCGCGCATATATGTGTGCAGGGTGGGGTGCATATATATGTGCGCGCATATATATGTGCGCGCATATATATGTGCAGGGTGGGGTGCGTATATAAGTGCGCGCATATATATGTGCGCGCATATATATGTGCGCGCATATATGTGTGCAGGGTGGGGTGCATATATATGTGCGCGCATATATATGTGCGCGCATATATATGTGCAGGGTGGGGTGCGTATATAAGTGCGCGCATATTTATGTGCGCGCATATATATGTGCGCGCATATATATGTGCAGGGTGGGGTGCATATATATGTGCGTGCATATATATGTGCGCGCATATATATGTGCGCGCATATATGTGTGCAGGGTGGGGTGCATATATATGTGCGCGCATATATATGTGCGCGCATATATATGTGCAGGGTGGGGTGCGTATATAAGTGCGCGCATATATATGTGCACGCATATATATGTGCGCGCATATATATGTGCGCGCATATATATGTGCGCGCATATATATGTGTGAGGGTGGGGTGCATGTATATGTGCGCACATATATATGTGCAGGGTGGGGTGTGTATATATGTGCGCGCATATTTATGTGCGCGCATATATATGTGCACGCATATATATGTGCACGCATATATATGTGCGCGCATATATATGTGCGCGCATATATATGTGTGAGGGTGGGGTGCATGTATATGTGCGCACATATATATGTGCAGGGTGGGGTGTGTATATATGTGCGCGCATATTTATGTGCGCGCATATATATGTGCACGCATATATATGTGCACGCATATATATGTGCGCGAATATTTATGTGCGCGCATATTTATGTGCGCGCATATTTATGTGCGTGCATATATATGTTCAGGGTGGTTGCATATATATGTGCGTGCATATATATGTGCGCGCATATATATGTGCGCGCATATATATGTGCGCGAATATATATGTGCGCGCATATATATGTGCAGGGTGGGGTGCCTATATATCTGCGCGCATATATATGTGCGCGCTTATATATGTGCGCGCATATATATGTGCGCGCATATTTATGTGCGCGCATATTTATGTGCGCGCATATATATGTGCAGGGTGGGGTGCATATATATGTGCGCGCATATATATGTGCGCTCATATATATGTGCAGGGTGGTGTACATGTATATGTGCGCGCATATATATGTGCAGGGTGGGGTGTGTACATATGTGCACGCATATTTATGTGCAGGGTGGGGAGCATATATATGTGCGCGCATATTTATGTGCGCGCATATATATTTGCGCGCATATATATGTGCGCGCATATATATGTGCAGGGTGGGGAGCATATATATGTGCCCGCATATATATATGTGCAGGGTGGGGAGCATATATATGTGCGCGCATATATATGTGCGTGCATATATATGTGCGCACATATATATGTGCGCGCATATATATGTGCAAGGTGGGGTGCATATATATGTGCGCGTATATATATGTGTGCGTATATATATGTGCGCGCATATATATGTGCGCGCATATATATGTGCACGCAGAAATACGTGCGCGCATATATTTATGCACGCATATATATGTGAATGGTGGGGTGCATATATATTTGCTAACATATATGCGCGTATATATATGTGCACGTATATATATGTGCAGGGTGGGGTGCATTTATTTGTGCGCGCATATATATGTGCGCGCATATATATGTGCGCGCATACATATGTGCGCGCATATATATGTGCACGCATAAATATGTGCATGGTGGGGTGCATATATATTTGCGCACATATATGCGCATATATATATGTGCACGTATATATATGTGCAGGGAGGGGTGCATAAATATGTGCGTGCATATATATGTGCGTGCATATATATGTGCAGGGTGGGGTGCATATATATGTGCGCGCATATATATGTGCTCGCATATATATGTGCAGGGTGGGGTGCATATATATGTGCGCGCATATATATGTGCAGGGTGGGTGCGTATATATGTGCGCGCATATATATGTGCGCGCATATATATGTGCAGGGTGGGGTGCGTATATATGTGCGCGCATATATATGTGCGCGCATATAAATGTGCGCGCATATATATGTGCGCGCATATATATGTGCAGGGTGGGTTGCATATATATGTGCGCGCATATATCTGTGCGCGCATATATCTGTGCGTGCATATATATGTGCACGCATATATATGTGCGCGCATATATATGTGCAGGGTGGGGTGCATGTATATGTGTGCACATATATATTTGCAGGGTGGGGTGCGTATATATGTGCGCGCATATTTATATGCGTGCATATATGTGTGCGCGCATATATATGTGCAGGGTTGGGTGCATATATATGTGCACGCATAAATATGTGCATGCATATATATGTGCAGGGTGGGGTGCACATATATGTGTGCGCATATATATGCGCAGAGTGGGTCGCATATATATGTGCGCCCATATATATGTGCAGATTGGGGTGCATATATATGTGCGCGCATATATATGTGCGCGCATATATATGTGCAGGAAGGGGTGCATATATATATATGCGCGCACATATATATGCGCGCACATATATACGCACCCCACCCTGCACATATATATGCGCGCACATATATATGCGCACACATATATATGCGCACACATATATATGCGCACACATATATACGCACCTCACCCTGCACATATATATGCACGCATATATATGTGCGCGCATATATATATGTGCGCGCATATATATGTGCAGGGTGGGGTGCGTATATATGTGCGCGCATATTTATGTGCGCGCATATATATGTGCGCGCATATATATGTGCAGGGTGGGGTGCGTATATATGTGCGCGCATATATATGTGCGCGCATATATATGTGCGCGCATATATATGTGCGCGCATATATATGTGCGCGCATATATATGTGCGCGCATATATATGTGCGCGCATATATATGTGCGCGCATATATATGTGCGCGCATATATATGTGCGCGCATATATATGTGCGCGCATATATATGTGCGCGCATATATATGTGCAGGGTGGGGTGCGTATATATGTGCGCGCATATATATGTGCACGCATATATATATATGCACCCCAATCTGCACATATATATGGGCGCACATATATATGCGACCCACTCTGCGCATATATATGCGCACACATATATGTGCACCCCACCCTGCACATATATATGCATGCACATATTTATGCGCGCACATATATATGCGCATATATATGTGCACGCATATATATTTGCGCGCATATATATATGTGCGCGCATATATATATGTGCGCGCATATATATGTGCAGGTTGGGGTGCGTATATATGTGCGCGCATAATTATGTGCGCGCATATATATGTGCGCGCATATATATGTGCAGGGTGGGGTGCGTATATATGTGCGCGCATATATATGTGCGCGCATATATATGTGCGCTCATATATGTGTGCAGGGTGGGGTGCATGTATATGTGCGCGTATATATATGTGCGCGCATATATATGTGCAGGGTGGGGTGCGTATATATGTGCGTGCATATTTATGTGCGCGCATATTTATGTGCGCGCATATATATGTGCGCGCATATATATGTGCGCGCATATATATGTGCAGGGTGGGGAGCATATATATGTGCCCGCATATATATGTGCAGATTGGGGTGCATATATATGTGCGCGCATATATATGTGCGCGCATATATTTGTGCGTGCATATATATGTGCAGGGTAGGGTGCATATATATGTGCGCGCATATATATGTGCGCGCATATATATTTGCGCGCATATATATGTGCGCGCATATATATGTGCGCGCATATATATGTGCGCGCATATATATGTGCGCGCATACATATGTGCGCGCATATATATGTGCGAGCATATATATGTGCGCGTATATATGTGCAGTGTGGGGTGCGTATTTATGTGCGCGCATATATATGTATGTGCATATATACGTGCAGGGTGGGGTGCATATATATGTGCGCGCATATATATGTGCAGGGTGGGGTGCGTATATATGTGCGCGCATATAGATGTGCGCGCGTATATATGTGCGCGCATATATATGTGCGCACATATATGTGCGTGCATATATATGTGTAGGGTGGGGTTCATATATATGTGCGCGCATATATATGTGTGTGCATATATATGTGCAGGGTGGGGTGCATATATATGTGCGCGCATATATATGTGCAGGGTGGGGTGCGTATATATGTGCGCGCATATTTATGTACGCGAATATATATGTGCGCGCATATATATGTGCAGGATGGGGTGCATATATATGTGCGCGCATATATATGTGCGCGCATATATATGTGCGCGCATATATATGTGCGCGCATATATATGTGCGCGCATATATATGTGCGCGCATATATATGTGCAGGGTGGGGTGCATGTATATGTGCGAGCTTATATATTTGCGCGCATATATATGTGCAAGGTGGGGTGCTTATATATGTGCGCGCATATTTATGTGCGCGCATATATATGTGCGCGCATATATATGTGCAGGGTGGGGTGCATATATATGTGTGCGCATATATATGTGTGCGCATATATATGTGCAGGGTGGAGTGCGTATATATGTTCGCGCATATATATGTTCGCGCATATATATGTTCGCGCATATATATGTGCGCGCATATATATGTGCGCGCATATATATGTTCGCGCATATATATGTGCGCGCATATATATGTGCGCGCATATATATGTGCGCGCATATATATGTGCGCGCATATATATGTGCAGGGTTGGGTGCATGTATATGTGCGCGCATATATATATGTGCAGGGTGGGGTGCATATATATGTGCGCGCATATTTATGTGCGCGCATATATATGTGCAGGGTGGGGTGCATATATATGTTCGCGCATATATATGAGCGCGCATATATATGTTCATGGTGGGGTGAGTATATATGTGCGCGCATATATATGTGCGCGCATATATATGTGCGCGCATATATATGTGCGCGCATATATATGTGCGCGCATATATATGTGCAGGGTGGGGTGCGTATATATGTGCGCGCATATTTATGTGCGCGCATAAATATGTGCGCGCATATATATGTGCGCGCATATATATGTGCGCGCAAATTTATGTGCGCGCATATTTATGTGCGCGCATATATATGTGCAGGATGGGGTGCATATATATGTGCGCGCATATATATGTGCGCGCATATATTTGTGCGTGCATATATATGTGCAGGGTAGGGTGCATATATATGTGCGCACATATATATGTGCGCGCATATATATTTGCGCGCATACATATGTGCGCGCATACATATGTGCGCGCATATATATGTGCGCGTATATATGTGCAGTGTGGGGTGCGTATTTATGTGCGCGCATATATATGTATGTGCATATATACGTGCAGGGTGGGGTGCATATATATGTGCGCGCACATATATGTGCAGGGTGGGGTGCGTATATATGTGCGCGCATATAGATGTGCGCGCGTATATATGTGCGCGCATATATATGTGCGCACATATATGTGCGCGCATATATATGTGCAGGGTGGGGTGCATATATATGTGCGCGCATATATATGTGCGCGCATATATATGTGCAGGGTGGGGTGCGTATATATGTGCGCGCATATATATGTGCGTGCATATATATGTGCGCGCATATATTTGTGCGCACATATATATGTGCGCGCATATATATGTGCGCGCATACATATGTGCGCGCATATATATGTGCGAGCATATATATGTGCGCGTATATATGTGCAGTGTGGGGTGCGTATTTATGTGCGCGCATATATATGTATGTGCATATATACGTGCAGGGTGGGGTGCATATATATGTGCGCGCACATATATGTGCAGGGTGGGGTGCGTATATATGTGCGCGCATATAGATGTGCGCGCGTATATATGTGCGCGCATATATATGTGCGCACATATATGTGCGCGCATATATATGTGCGCACATATATGTGCGCGCATATATATGTGCAGGGTGGGGTGCATATATATGTGCGCGCATATATATGTGCGCGCATATATATGTGCAGGGTGGGGTGCGTATATATGTGCGCGCATATATATGTGCGTGCATATATATGTGCGCGCATATATTTGTGCGCACATATATATGTGCGCGCATATATATGTGCGCGCATATATATGTGCGCGCATATATATGTGCAGGGTGGGGTGCGTATATATGTGCGTGCACATTTATGTGCGCGCATATTCATGTGCGCGCATATATATGTGCAGGGTGGGGTGAATATATATGTGCGTGCATATATATATGCGCGCATATATATGTGCAGGGTGGGGTGCACGCATATATATGTGCGCGCATATATATGTTCGCGCATATATATGTGCGCATATATATGTGCGTGCATATATATGTGCGCGCATATATTTGTGCGCACATATATATGTGCGCGCATATATATGTGCGCGCATATATATGTGCAGAGTGCGGTGCGTATATATGTGCGTGCATATTTATGTGCGCGCATATATATGTGCAAGCATATATATGTGCAGTGTGGGGTGCATATATATGTGCGCGCATATATATGTGCGCGCATATATATGTGCAGGGTGGGGTGCGCGCATATATATGTGCGCGCATACATATGTGCGCACATATATATGTGCGCGCATATATATTTGCGCGCATATATATGTGCGCGCATATATATGTGCGCGCATATATATGTGCAGGGTGGGGTGCATGTATATGTGCGCGCATATATATGTGCATGGTGGGGTGTGTATATATGTGCGCGCATATTTATGTGCGCGCATATATATGTGCGCGCATATATATGTGCAGGGTGGGGTGCATATATATGTGCGTGCATATATATATGCGCGCATATATATGTGCGCGCATATATGTGTGCAGGGTGGGGTGCATATATATGTGCGCGCATATATATGTGCGCGCATATATATGTGCAGGGTGGGGTGCGTATATATGTGCGCGCATATATATGTGTGCGCATATATATGTGCGCGCATATATATGTGCGCGCATATATATGTGCGCGCATATATATGTGCGCGCATATATATGTGCAGGGTGGGGTGCATGTATATGTGCGCACATATATATGTGCAGGGTGGGGTGTGTATATATGTGCGCGCATATTTATGTGCGCGCATATATATGTGCACGCATATATATGTGCGCGAATATTTATGTGCGCGCATATTTATGTGCGCGCATATTTATGTGCGTGCATATATATGTGCAGGGTGGTTGCATATATATGTGCGTGCATATATATGTGCGCGCATATATATGTGCGCGCATATATATGTGCGCGAATATATATGTGCGCGCATATATATGTGCAGGGTGGGGTGCCTATATATGTGCGCGCATATATATGTGCGTGCTTATATATGTGCGCGCATATATATGTGCGCGCATATTTATGTGCGCGCATATTTATGTGCGCTCATATATATGTGCAGGGTGGGGTGCATATATATGTGCGCGCATATATATGTGCGCTCATATATATGTGCAGGGTGGTGTACATGTATATGTGCGCGCATATATATGTGCAGGGTGGGGTGTGTACATATGTGCACGCATATTTATGTGCGCGCATATATATGTGCGCGCATATATATGTGCAGAGTGGGGTGCATATATATGTGCGCACATATATATGTGCGCGCATATATATGTGCGCGCATATATATGTGCGCGCATATATATGTGCGTGCATATATATGTGCAGGGTGGGGTGCCTATATATGTGCGCGCATATACATGTGCGCGCATATATATGTGCGCGCATATATATGTGCGCGCATATTTATGTGCGCGCATATTTATGTGCGCGCATATTTATGTGCGTGCATATTTATGTGCGCGCATATATATATGCAGGGTGGGGTGCATATATATGTGCGCGCATATATATGTGCGCGCATATATATGTGCAGGGTGGGGTGCGTATATATGTGCGCGCATATTTATGTGCGCGCATATATATGTGCGCACATATATATGTGCAGGGTGGGGTGCATATATATGTGCGCGCATATATATGTGCGCGCATATATATGTGCGCGCATATATATGTGCGCGCTTATATATGTGCGCGCATATATATGTGCGCACATATATATATGTGCGCACACATATATGTGCGCATATATATGTGCAGGGTGGGGTGCGTATATATGTGCGCGCATATTTATGTGCACGCATAAATATGTGCGCGCATATATATGTGCGCGCATATATATGTGCGCACAAATTTATGTGCGCGCATATTTATGTGCGCGCATATATATGTGCAGGGTGGGGTGCATATATATGTGCGCGCATATATATGTGCGCGCATATATATGTGCGCGCATATATATGTGTGTATATATATGTGCAGGGTGGGGTGCATATATATGTACGCGCATATATATGTGCGCGCATAAATGTGTGCGTGCATATATACGTGCAATGTGGGGTGCACATATATGTGTGCGCATATGTATGTGCAGGGTGGGGCGCATATATATGTGCGTGCATATATATGTGCAGGGTGGGGAGCGTATATTTGTGCGCGCATATTTATGTGCGCGCATATATATGTGCAGGGTGGGGTGCGTATATATGTGCGCGCATATATATGTGCGCGCATATATATGTGCGCGCATATATATGTGCGCTCATATATATGTGCAGGGTGGGGTGCATGTATATGTGCGCGCATATATATGTGCAGGGTGGGGTGCGTATATATGTGCGCGCATATTTATGTGCGCGCATAAATATGTGCGCGCATATATATGTGCGCGCATATACATGTGCGCGCAAATTTATGTGCGCGCATATTTATGTGCGCGCATATATATGTGCAGGGTGGGGTGCATATATATGTGCGCGCATATATATGTGCGCGCATATATATGTGCGTGCATATATATGTGCGCGCATATATATGTGCGCGAATATATATGTGCAGGGTGGGGTGCATATATATGTGCGCGCATATATATGTGCGCGCATAAATGTGTGCGTGCATATATATGTGCAATGTGGGGTGCACATATATGTGTGCGCATATGTATGTGCAGGGTGGGGCGCATATATATGTGCGCGCATATATATGTGCAGGGTGGGGTGCGTATATATGTGCGCGCATATTTATGTGCGCGCATATATATGCGCGCATATATATGTGCAGGGTGGGGTGCATATATATGTGCGCGCATATATATGTGCGCGTATATATATGTGCAGGGTGGGGTGCATATATATGTGCGCGCATATATATGTGCGCGCATATATATGTGCGCGCATATATATGTGCAGGGTGGGGTGCATATATATGTGCGCTCATAAATATGTGCGTGCATATATATGTGCAATGTGGGGTGCACATATATGTGTGCGCATATGTATGTGCAGGGTGGGGCGCATATATATGTGCGCCCATATATATGTGCACGCATATATATGTGCGCGCATATATATGAGCAGGGTGGGGTGCATATATATGTGTGCGCATATATATGTGCGCGCATATATATGTGCAGGGTGGGGTGCATATATATGTGCGCGCATATATATGTGCAGGGTGGGGTGCATATATATGTGCGTGCATATATATGTGCGCGCATATATATGTGCAGGGTGGGGTGCGCGCATATATATGTGTGCGCATATATATGTGCGCGCATATATATGTGCGCGCATATATATGTGCGCGCATATATATGTGCAGGGTGGGGTGCATGTATATGTGCGCGCATATATATGTGCAGGGTGGGGTGTGTATATATGTGCGCGCATATTTATGTGCGCGCATATATATGTGCGCGCATATATATGTGCAGGGTGGGGTGCGTATATATGTGCGCGCATATATATGTTCGCTCATATATACGTGCGCGCATATATATGTGCAGGGTGGGGTGCATGTATATGTGCGCACATATATATGTGCTGGGTGGGGTGTGTATATCTGTGCGCGCATATTTATGTGCGCGCATATATATGTGCGCGCATATATATGTGCGCGCATATTTATGTGCGCGCATATTTATGTGAGCGCATATATATGTGCAGGGTGGGGTGCATATATATGTGCGCGCATATATATGTGTGCGCATATATATGTGCAGGGTGGGTGCATATATATGTGCGCGCATATATATGTGCGCGCATATATATGTGCGCGCATATATATGTGCGCGCATATATATGTGCGCGCATATATATGTGCGCGCATATATATGTGCAGGGTGGGGCGCGTATATATATGTGCGCGCATATATATGTGCGCGCATATATATGTGCAGGGTGGGGTGCCTATATATGTGCGCGCATATATATGTGCGCGCATATATATGTGCGCGCATATATATGTGCGCGCATATTTATGTGCGCGCATATTTATGTGCGTGCATATATATGTGCACGGTGGGGTGAATATATATGTGCGCGCATATATATGTGCAGGGTGGGAAGCATATATATGTGCGCGCATATATATGTGCGCGCATATATATGTGCGCGCATACATATGTGCGCGCATACATATGTGCGCGCATACATATGTGCGCGCATATATATGTGCAGGGTGGGATGCGTATATATGTGCGCGCATATTTATGTGCGCGCATATAAATGCGCGCATATTTATGTGCGCGCATATATATGCGCGAATATATATGTGCAGGGTGGGGTGCATATATATGTGCGCGCATATATATGTGGGCGCATAAATATGTGCGTGCATATATATGTGCAATGTGGTGTGCACATATATGTGTGCGCTTATGTATGTGCAGGGTGGGGCGCATATATATGTGCGCCCATATATATGTGCACGCATATATATGTGCGCACATATATATGAGCAGGGTGGGGTGCATATATATGTGTGCGCATATATATGTGCGCGCATATATATGCGCAGGGTGGGGTGCATATATATGTGCGCGCATATATATATGTGCGCGCATATATATGTGCGCGCATATATATGTGCAGGGTGGGGTGCGTATATATGTGCGCGCATATATATGTGCGCGCATATATATGTGCGCGCATATATATGTGCGCGCATATATATGTGCGCGCATATATATGTGCAGGGTGGGGTGCATGTATATGTGCGCGCATATATATGTGCAGGGTGGGGTGTGTACATATGTGCGCGCATATTTATGTGCGCGCATATATATGTGCGCGCATATATATGTGCGCGCATATATATGTGCAGGGTGGGGAGCGTATATATGTGCGCGCATATTTATGTGCGCGCATAAATATGTGCGCGCATATATATGTGCGCGCATATATATGTGCGCGCAAATTTATGTGCGCGCATATTTATGTGCGCGCATATATATTTGCAGGGTGGGGTGCATATATATGTGCGCGCATATATATGTGCGTGCATATATATGAGCAGGGTGGGGTGCATATATATATGTGTGCGCATATATATGTGCGCGCATATATATGTGCAGGATGGGGTGCATATATATGTGCGCGCATATATATGTGCAGGGTGGGGTGCATATATATGTGCGTGCATATATATGTGCGCGCATATATATGTGCAGGGTGGGGTGCGCGCATATATATGTGCGCGCATATATATGTGCAGGGTGGGGTGCATGTATATGTGCGCGCATATATATGTGCAGGGTGGGGTGCATGTATATGTGCGCGCATATATATGTGCAGGGTGGGGTGTGTATATATGTGCGCGCATATTTATGTGCGCGCATATATATGTGCGCGCATATATATGTGCAGGGTGGGGTGCATGTATATGTGCGCACATATATATGTGCAGGGTGGGGTGTGTATATATGTGCGCGCATATTTATGTGCGCGCATATATATGTGCACGCATATATATGTGCGCGAATATTTATGTGCGCGCATATTTATGTGCGCGCATATTTATGTGCGTGCATATATATGTGCAGGGTGGTTGCATATATATGTGCGTGCATATATATGTGCGCGCATATTTATGTGCGCGCATATATATGTGCGCGAATATATATGTGTGCGCATATATATGTGCAGGGTGGGGTGCCTATATATGTGCGCGCATATATATGTGCGCGCTTATATATGTGCGCGCATATATATGTGCGCGCATATTTATGTGCGCGCATATTTATGTGCGCGCATATATATGTGCAGGGTGGGGTGCATATATATGTGCGCGCATATATATGTGCGCTCATATATATGTGCAGGGTGGTGTACATGTATATGTGCGCGCATATATATGTGCAGGGTGGGGTGTGTACATATGTGCACGCATATTTATGTGCGCGCATATATATGTGCGCGCATATATATGTGCAGAGTGGGGTGCATATATACGTGCGCACATATATATGTGCGCGCATATATATGTGCGCGCATATATATGTGCGCGCATATATATGTGCGCGCATATATATGTGCAGGGTGGGGTGCCTATATATGTGCGCGCATATACATGTGCGCGCATATATATGTGCGCGCATATATATGTGCGCGCATATTTATGTGCGCGCATATTTATGTGCGCGCATATTTATGTGCGCGCATATATATATGCAGGGTGGGGTGCATATATATGTGCGCGCATATATATGCGCGCATATATATGTGCAGGGTGGGGTGCGTATATATGTGCGCGCATATTTATGTGCGCGCATATATATGTGCGCGCATATATATGTGCAGGGTGGGGTGCATATATATGTGCGCGCATATATATGTGCGCGCATATATATGTGCGTGCATATATATGTGCGCGCTTATATATGTGCGCGCATATATATGTGCGCGCATATATATATGTGCGCACACATATATGTGCGCGCATATATATGTGCAGGGTGGGGTGCGTATATATGTGCGCGCATATTTATGTGCGCGCATAAATATGTGCGCGCATATATATGTGCGCGCATATATATGTGCGCGCAAATTTATGTGCGCGCATATTTATGTGCGCGCATATATATGTGCAGGGAGGGGTGCATATATATGTGCGCGCATATATATGTGCAGGGTGGGGTGCATATATATGTACGCGCATATATATGTGCGCGCATAAATGTGTGCGTGCATATATACATGCAATGTGGGGTGCACATATATGTGTGCGCATATGTATGTGCAGGGTGGGGCGCATATATATGTGCGCGCATATATATGTGCAGGGTGGGGAGCGTATATTTGTGCGCGCATATTTATGTGCGCGCATATATATGTGCAGGGTGGGGAGCATATATATGTGCGCGCATATATATGTGAGCGCATATATATGTGCGCGCATATATATGTGCGCGCATATATATGTGCGCGCATGTATATGTGCGCGCATATATATGTGCAGGGTGGGGCGCGTATATATATGTGCGCGCATATATATGTGCGCGCATATATACGTGCGCGCATATATATGTGCGCGCATATATATGTGCATGGTGGGGTGCCTATATATTTGCGCGCATATATATGTGCGCGCATATATATGTGCAGGGTGGGGTGCGTATATATGTGCGCGCATATATATGTGCGCGCATATACATGTGCGCGCATATATATGTGCGCTCATATATATGTGTAGGATGGGGTGCATGTATATGTGCGCGCATATATATGTGCAGGGTGGGGTGTGTACATATGTGCGCGCATATTTATGTGCGCGCATATATATGTGCGCGCATATATATGTGCGCGCATATATATGTGCGCGCATATATATGTGCAGGGTGGGGTGCGTATATATGTGCGCGCATATTTATGTGCGCGCATAAATATGTGCGCGCATATATATGTGCGCGCGTATACATGTGCGCGCAAATTTATGTGCGCGCATATTTATGTGCGCGCATATATATGTGCAGGGTGGGGTGCATATATATGTGCGCGCATATATATGTGCGCGCATATATATGTGCGCGCATATATATGTGCGCGCATATATATGTGCGCACATATATATGTGCGCGCATATATATGTGCAGGGTGGGGTGCATATATATGTGCGCGCATATATATGTGCGCGCATAAATGTGTGCGTGCATATATATGTGCAATGTGGGGTGCACATATATGTGTGCGCATATGTATGTGCAGGGTGGGGCGCATATATATGTGCGCGCATATATATGTGCAGGGTGGGGTGCGTATATTTGTGCGCGCATATATATGTGCGCGCATATATATGTGCGCGCATATATATGTGTGCGCATATATATGTGCAGGGTGGGGTGCGTATATATGTGCGCGCATATTTATGTGCGCGCATATATATGCGCGCATATATATGTGCAGGGTGGGGTGCATATATATGTGCGCGCATATATATGTGCGCGCATATATATGTGCGCGCATATATATGTGCGCGCATATATATGTGCGCGCATATATATGTGCGCGCATATATATGTGCGCGCATATATATGTGCAGGGTGGGGTGCATATATATGTGCGCTCATAAATATGTGCGTGCATATATATGTGCAATGTGGGGTGCACATATATGTGTGCGCATATGTATGTGCAGGGTGGGGCGCATATATATGTGCGCCCATATATATGTGCACGCATATATATGTGCGCGCATATATATGAGCAGGGTGGGGTGCATATATATGTGTGAGCATATATATGTGCGCGCATATATATGTGCAGGGTGGGGTGTATATATATGTGCGCGCATATATATGTGCAGGGTGGGGTGCATATATATGTGCGTGCATATGTATGTGCGCGCATATATATGTGCAGGGTGGGGTGCGCGCATATATATGTGTGCGCATATATATGTGCGCGCATATATATGTGCGCGCATATATATGTGCGCGCATATATATGTGCGCGCATATATATGTGCAGGGTGGGGTGCATGTATATGTGCGCGCATATATATGTGCAGGGTGGGGTGTGTATATATGTGCGCGCATATTTATGTGCGCGCATATATATGTGCGCGCATATATATGTGTGCGCATATATATGTGCAGGGTGGGGTGCGTATATATGTGCGCGCATATTTATGTGCGCGCATATATATGCGCGCATATATATGTGCAGGGTGGGGTGCATATATATGTGCGCGCATATATATGTGCGCGCATATATATGTGCGCGCATATATATGTGCGCGCATATATATGTGCGCGCATATATATGTGCGCGCATATATATGTGCGCGCATATATATGTGCGCGCATATATATGTGCGCGCATATATATGTGCGCGCATATATATGTGCGCGCATATATATGTGCGCGCATATATATGTGCAGGGTGGGGTGCATATATATGTGCGCTCATAAATATGTGCGTGCATATATATGTGCAATGTGGGGTGCACATATATGTGTGCGCATATGTATGTGCAGGGTGGGGCGCATATATATGTGCGCCCATATATATGTGCACGCATATATATGTGCACGCATATATATGAGCAGGGTGGGGTGCATATATATGTGTGCGCATATATATGTGCGCGCATATATATGTGCAGGGTGGGGTGCATATATATGTGCGCGCATATATATGTGCAGGGTGGGGTGCATATATATGTGCGTGCATATATATGTGCGCGCATATATATGTGCAGGGTGGGGTGCGCGCATATATATGTGTGCGCATATATATGTGCGCGCATATATATGTGCGCGCATATATATGTGCGCGCATATATATGTGCGCGCATATATATGTGCAGGGTGGGGTGCATGTATATGTGCGCGCATATATATGTGCAGGGTGGGGTGTGTATATATGTGCGCGCATATTTATGTGCGCGCATATATATGTGCGCGCATATATATGTGCAGGGTGGGGTGCGTATATATGTGCGCGCATATATATGTTCGCTCATATATACGTGCGCGCATATATATGTGCAGGGTGGGGTGCATGTATATGTGCGCACATATATATGTGCTGGGTGGGGTGTGTATATATGTGCGCGCATATTTATGTGCGCGCATATATATGTGCGCGCATATATATGTGCGCGCATATTTATGTGCGCGCATATTTATGTGAGCGCATATATATGTGCAGGGTGGGGTGCATATATATGTGCGCGCATATATATGTGTGCGCATATATATGTGCAGGGTGGGTGCATATATATGTGCGCGCATATATATGTGCGCGCATATATATGTGCGCGCATATATATGTGCGCGCATATATATGTGCGCGCATATATATGTGCAGGGTGGGGCGCGTATATATATGTGCGCGCATATATATGTGCGCGCATATATATGTGCAGGGTGGGGTGCCTATATATGTGCGCACATATATATGTGCGCGCATATATATGTGCGCGCATATATATGTGCGCGCATATTTATGTGCGCGCATATTTATGTGCGCGCATATTTATGTGCGTGCATATATATGTGCAGGGTGGGGTGAATATATATGTGCGCGCATATATATGTGCGCGCATATAAATGTGCAGGGTGGGGTGCGTATATATGTGCGCGCATATATATGTGCGCGCATATATATGTGCGCGCATATATATGTGCGCGCATATATATGTGCGCTCATATATATGTGCAAGGTGGGGTGCATATATATGTGCGCGCATATATATGTGTGCGCATATATATGTGCGCGCATATATATATGTGCGCGCATATATATGTGCGCTCATATATATGTGCAGGGTGGGGAGCGTATATATATGTGCGCGCATATTTATGTGCGCGCATAAATATGTGCGCGCTAATATATGTGCGTGCAAATTTATGTGCGCGCATATTTATGTGCGCGCATATATATGTGCAGGGTGGGGTGCATATATATGTGCGCACATATATATGTGCGCACATATATATGTGCGCGCATATATATGTGCGCGCATATATATGTGCGCGCATATTTGTGCGCGCATATATGTGCGTGCATATATATGTGCAGGGTGGGGTGCATATATATGTGCGCGCATATATATGTGTGCGCATAAATATGTGCGTGCATATATATGTGCAATGTGGGGTGCACATATATGTGTGCGCATATGTATGTGCAATGTGGGGAGCATATATATGTGCGCGCATATATATGTGCGCGCATATATATGTGCAGGGTGGGGTGCATGTATATGTGCGCGCATATATATGTGCAGGGTGGGGTGTTGTCACGGGATGGTTAGAGTCTATACTATAGGCAATGTGTAATATATATTTCATGTGGAATGTATTCTCTAACCTGTTGTATACATCAATGTGTAGTTGGCTGATTGGGGTCTAGTGTGTTAGCACATTGTATGCAAATACCTCTAACTAGTGAGGACCAGTGAGGACAATGGGTGGAGATAATCTGCTCAGTGTCTCCAAGAAGATGTTGGATGGTGCATTGTCCATAGTAGACAGGGAGTCTGCTCTCCTTGGTATAGGTGAGGGGGGAAGGATCTGTGACTCAGCCCTTCCCACCCACAGATATAGGTGTAACAGTCTTAGTATATAGTTGTAGCTAGCAGTTAGTATGTGTTAGCCGGCCTGTGCACAGCTCTGCAGAGAGCCAGGACTTAGTTACAGGACCAAGGAACCAAAGTTATCATTGGATTGTGACTTCTGTGGACTTATTGTTGTTACGGTTGATGTGACCGCCGCCGGCTACTAACTTTGTGGATTACAATAAATTGCTGTTGTCTCCCGACCTCTTGCGTCCGTGTTGATTCAAAAGACCATCCGGAGGAAGACGTATACCTTTGCTCCGTGACAACTGGTTGGCAGCGGTGGGATCAACAGCGGACAGCGAGATGGACTACAGCAGCCCAGCGATTAATGGAGCCACAACCTCAGAATACAGGAACTGGACTATGGCAAGTCTACAAGTAAGGGCCCGGGAACTAAACCTGAGTTACCAGGGAAGAACGAAAGATCAACTGATCGAGGCACTGGAGGAGATGACCCTGCAAAGCGACCATGAGGAGGGCTGCCCCCAGGAGACAGTAGAGATACGGGAGTGGCAGGTACAGACCCAAAAGAGCAGATGGGTTGTTTTGTATGAGGAGGAATTGGCAGTGCTGGGGCTAGGAGCAACTGCAGAGCAAAGGAGTAGAGCATTACAGAGGGCTCAGGAAACGGAGAAGGAGGAACAGAGAATGGCGCATGAAAAGGAAAGAATGGCGCATGAAATGCGAATGGCTGAGATAACTACGCGGAATTATAATCAAACGTCGACCCCCAGCCCAACAGTGAGAGAACCACCATATGTCTCCCATAAACACTTCAAGACCTTTGATGAAGCGGCTGGGGATGTTGATGGATATTTTCAGGACTTCGAACACCAGTGCCACCTGATGGAAGTCCCAGAGAAGGATTGGGTCCGGTATCTGGTGGGGCACCTACGAGATGGGGCTGCGGAAGCTCTCAGAGCCATGGACCCTAGTGATCAGCGGGACTATGAGGCCATTAAAAGAGCGGTGCAGAAGTATTATGCAGTCACTCCAGAGACCTACCGAGTTCAGTTCCGCTCTTTGTCTTACAATGGGGGAAGCTCCTTCCACATGTTCGCCCACAAGTTGAAGCAAGCATGCAAGCGCTGGCTAGAAGGAGAGGGGGCTGTCACAGTCGATAAGATCCTCCAAGTCATACTTAAGGAACAGTTCTTTTCCCAGTGCCCCGCTGAGATTCGTGAGTGGGTGCTGGAACGGAACCCAGCCACAGTGGAGCAAGCTGCTTCCCTTGCAGATGAGGGCCTGACCATCAAGCCGCAGTGGAAGAGGTTGTTTGCAGAGGAGCGGAAAACTACCACAGTCCGCCAGACACCCTTCAGCCAGCCACCCACCTTTCGTGCCCGGCCTCAGGATTACAATTCCCCCTCTACCCTTGCCCCAGCCCATCGGCCTCCAGCTATGAACAACCCTGTCCCTAGACAACGACCTACTGGAAGAATGCTAGAGCGCAGATGTTTTGGGTGCGGGCGGCCTGGACATTTGCAAGCTAGTTGCCCTGTTAACATGGGGGCACGGGCCACCGTGGCATCCCGGCCTATTCACTACCTGGGAACCACCCCTAGGACAGAAAGTTTGGCCCCATTTCCAGATGACTCCATGAATGACCCATCTGTTCCACCTCCAGGGGTCTATGGGATTCAGCCTTCCGCCACACATCCCGCAAACCTTCAGCGGAAGCACTTGCAGGAGGTCCTACTGGATGGCCGAACAGTTGTTGGATTCCGGGACTCGGGAGCTTTCCTAACGGTAGCGGACCCCCGAGTTGTGCGACCCGAGGCCCTAGAGGAGGGCCCTGGCATTTCTATCAAGTTGGCAGGGGGTACTCGGAGACGTATTCCTAAAGCTACCGTGGAACTCGACTATGGTTATGGACCAAAACGATGCACAATTGGTGTGATGAGCGGGCTGCCGGCTGATGTTCTGTTAGGCAACGATGTTGGAAATCTACAGTGCCACTTTGTGGGAGCAGTGACCCGAAGCCAAGCTCAGGGAGAAGCCAACATGGATCCACCGGATTTTCTGCCAGATGCCAGCCCTTCAACCCTACAACTTTACCATTCAGTACCGCCGAGGGAACCAACACCAGAACGCAGATGAGTTATCCCGGCAGGAGGACATATGAGCTATAGAGACTGATGTGCATTCCCCAATTTACCTGTGTAGGCCAATTGTGTCATGCACATGTTTTGAGAGGGGGAGGGGTTGTCACGGGATGGTTAGAGTCTATACTATAGGCAATGTGTAATATATATTTCATGTGGAATGTATTCTCTAACCTGTTGTATACATCAATGTGTAGTTGGCTGATTGGGGTCTAGTGTGTTAGCACATTGTATGCAAATACCTCTAACTAGTGAGGACCAGTGAGGACAATGGGTGGAGATAATCTGCTCAGTGTCTCCAAGAAGATGTTGGATGGTGCATTGTCCATAGTAGACAGGGAGTCTGCTCTCCTTGGTATAGGTGAGGGGGGAAGGATCTGTGACTCAGCCCTTCCCACCCACAGATATAGGTGTAACAGTCTTAGTATATAGTTGTAGCTAGCAGTTAGTATGTGTTAGCCGGCCTGTGCACAGCTCTGCAGAGAGCCAGGACTTAGTTACAGGACCAAGGAACCAAAGTTATCATTGGATTGTGACTTCTGTGGACTTATTGTTGTTACGGTTGATGTGACCGCCGCCGGCTACTAACTTTGTGGATTACAATAAATTGCTGTTGTCTCCCGACCTCTTGCGTCCGTGTTGATTCAAAAGACCATCCGGAGGAAGACGTATACCTTTGCTCCGTGACAGGTGTGTATATATGTGCGCGCATATTTATGTGCGCGCATATATATGTGCGCGCATATATATGTTCGCGCATATATATGTGCGCGCATATATATGTGCGCGCATATATTTGTGCGCACATATATATGGGGGTGCATATATTTGTGCGCGCATATATATGTGCAGGGTGGGGTGCGTATATATGTGCGCGCATATGTATGTGCGCGCATATGTATGTGCGCGCATATATATGTGCAGGGTGGGGTGCGTATATTTGTGCGCGCATATATATGTGCGCGCATATATATGTGCGCGCATATATATGTGTGCGCATATATATGTGCAGGGTGGGGTGCGTATATATGTGCGCGCATATTTATGTGCGCGCATATATATGCGCGCATATATATGTGCAGGGTGGGGTGCATATATATGTGCGCGCATATATATGTGCGCGCATATATATGTGCGCGCATATATATGTGCGCGCATATATATGTGCGCGCATATATATGTGCGCGCATATATATGTGCGCGCATATATATGTGCGCGCATATATATGTGCGCGCATATATATGTGCGCGCATATATATGTGCAGGGTGGGGTGCATATATATGTGCGCTCATAAATATGTGCGTGCATATATATGTGCAATGTGGGGTGCACATATATGAGTGCGCATATGTATGTGCAGGGTGGGGCGCATATATATGTGCGCCCATATATATGTGCACGCATATATATGTGCACGCATATATATGAGCAGGGTGGGGTGCATATATATGTGTGCGCATATATATGTGCGCCCATATATATGTGCAGGGTGGGGTGCATATATATGTGCGCGCATATATATGTGCAGGGTGGGGTGCATATATATGTGCGTGCATATATATGTGCGCGCATATATATGTGCAGGGTGGGGTGCGCGCATATATATGTGTGCGCATATATATGTGCGCGCATATATATGTGCGCGCATATATATGTGCGCGCATATATATGTGCGCGCATATATATGTGCAGGGTGGGGTGCATGTATATGTGCGCGCATATATATGTGCAGGGTGGGGTGTGTATATATGTGCGCGCATATTTATGTGCGCGCATATATATGTGCGCGCATATATATGTGCAGGGTGGGGTGCGTATATATGTGCGCGCATATATATGTTCGCTCATATATACGTGCGCGCATATATATGTGCAGGGTGGGGTGCATGTATATGTGCGCACATATATATGTGCAGGGTGGGGTGCGTATATTTGTGCGCGCATATATATGTGCCCGCATATATATGTGCCCGCATATATTTGTGTGCGCATATATATGTGCAGGGTGGGGTGCGTATATATGTGCGCGCATATTTATGTGCGCGCATATATATGCGCGCATATATATGTGCAGGGTGGGGTGCATATATATGTGCGCGCATATATATGTGCAGGGTGGGGTGCATATATATGTGCGCTCATAAATATGTGCGTGCATATATATGTGCAATGTGGGGTGCACATATATGTGTGCGCATATGTATGTGCAGGGTGGGGCGCATATATATGTGCGCCCATATATATGTGCACGCATATATATGTGCGCGCATATATATGAGCAGGGTGGGTGCATATATATGTATGCGCATATATATGTGCGCGCATATATATGTGCAGGGTGGGGTGCATATATATGTGCGCGCATATATATGTGCAGGGTGGGGTGCATATATATGTGCGTGCATATATATGTGCGCGCATATATATGTGCAGGGTGGGGTGCGCGCATATATATGTGCGCGCATATATATGTGCACGCATATATATGTGCGCGAATATTTATGTGCGCGCATATTTATGTGCGCGCATATTTATGTGCGTGCATATATTTGTGCAGGGTGGTTGCATATATATGTGCGTGCATATATATGTGCGCGCATATATATGTGCGCGCATATATATGTGCGCGCATATATATGTGCGCATATATATGTGCAGGGTGGGGCGCGTATATATATGTGCGCGCATATATATGTGCGCGCATCTATATGTGCGCGCATATATATGTGCAGGGTGGGGTGTGTATATATGTGCGCGCATATTTATGTGCACGCATATATATGTGCACGCATATATATGTGCGCGAATATTTATGTGCGCGCATATTTATGTGCGCGCATATTTATGTGCGTGCATATATTTGTGCAGGGTGGTTGCATATATATGTGCGTGCATATATATGTGCGCGCATATATATGTGCGCGCATATATATGTGCGCGCATATATATGTGCAGGGTGGTTGCATATATATGTGCGTGCATATATATGTGCGCGCATATATATGTGCGCGCATATATATGTGCGCGCATATATATGTGCAGGGTGGGGTGCATATATATGTGCGCGCATATATATGTGCGCTCATATATATGTGCAGGGTGGTGTACATGTATATGTGCGCGCATATATATGTGCAGGGTGGGGTGTGTACATATGTGCGCGCATATTTATGTGCGCGCATATATATGTGCGCGTGTATATATGTGCAGGGTGGGGTGCATATATATGTGTGCGCATATATATGTGTGCGCATATATATGTGCGCGCATATATATGTGCGCGCATATATATGTGCGCGCATATATATGTGCGCGCATATATATGTGCAGGGTGGGGTGCCTATATATGTGCGCGCATATACATGTGCGTGCATATATATGTGCGCGCATATATATGTGCGCGCATATTTATGTGCGCGCATATATATTTGCGCGCATATATATATGCAGGGTGGGGTGCATATATATGTGCGCGCATATTTATGTGCGCGCATATTTATGTGCGCGCATATATATGTGCAGGGTGGGGTGCATATATATGTGCGCGCATATATATGTGCGCGCATATATATGTGCGCGCATATATATGTGCGCGCATATATATGTGCGCGCATATATATGTGCGCGCATATATATGTGCGCGCATATTTATGTGCGCGCATATACATGTGCAGGGTGGGGTGCATATATATGTGCGCGCATATATATGTGCGCGCACATATATGTGCGCGCACATATATGTGCGCGCATATATATGTGCGCGCATATTTATGTGCGCGCATATACATGTGCAGGGTGGGGTGCATATATATGTGCGCGCATATATATGTGCGTGCATATATATGTGCAGGGTGGGGTGCGTATATATGTGCACGCATATATATGTGCGCGCATATATATGTGCGCGCATATATATGTGCGCGCATATATATGTGCAGAGTGGGGTGCATGTATATGTGCGCGCATATATATGTGCAGGGTGGGGTGCATATATATGTGCGCGCATATATATGTGCGCGCATATATATGTGCGCGCATATATATATGTGCGCGCATATATATGTGCAGGGTGGGGTGCATATATATGTGCGCGCATATATATGTGCGCGCATATATATGTGCGCGCATATATATGTGCAGGGTGGGGTGCGTATATATGTGCGCGCATATTTATGTGCGCGCATAAATATGTGCGCGCATATATATGTGCGCGCATATACATGTGCGCGCAAATTTATGTGCGCGCATATTTATGTGCGTGCATATATATGTGCAGGGTGGGGTGCATATATATGTGCGCGCATATTTATGTGCGCGCATATATATGTGCGCGCATATTTATGTGCGCGCATATATATGTGCGCGCATGTATATGTGCAGGTTGGGGTGCATATATATGTGCTCGCATATATATGTGCGCGCATATATATGTGCGCGCATAAATATGTGCGCGCATATATATGTGCGCGCATATATATGTGCGCGCATATATATGTGCGCGCATATATATGTGCGCGCATATATATGTGCGCGCATATATATGTGCAGGGTAGGGTGCATGTATATGTGCGAGCATATATATTTGCGCGCATACATATGTGCAGGGTGGGGTGCGTATATATGTGCGCGCATATTTATGTGCACACATATATATGTGCGCGCATATATATGTGCAGGGTGGGGTGCGTATATATGTTCGCGCATATATATGTTCGCGCATACATATGTTCGCGCATATATATGTTTGCGCATATATATGTTCGCGCATATATATGTTTGCGCATATATATGTGCGCGTATATATATGTGCGCGCATATATTTGTGCGCACATATATATGTGCGCGCATATATATGTGCGTGCATATATATGTGCAGGGTGGGGTGCGTATATATGTGCGTTCATATTTATGTGCGCGCATATATATGGGCGCGCATATATATGTGCAGGGTGGGGTGCATATATATGTGCGTGCATATATATATGCGCGCATATATATGTGCAGGGTGGGGTGCATATACATTTGCGCGCATATATATGTGCAGGGTGGGGTGTGTATATATGTGCGCGCATATTTATGTGCGCGCATATATATGTGCGCGCATATATATGTGCAGGGGTGGGGTGCATATATATGTGCGTGCATATATATGTGCGTGCATATATATGTGCGCGCATATATGTGTGCAGGGTGGGGTGCATATATATGTGCGCGCATATATATGTGCGCGCATATATATCTGCAGGGTGGGGTGCGTACATATGTGCGCGCATATATATGTGCGCGCATATATATGTGCGCGCATATATATGTGCGTGCATATATATGTGCAGGGTGGGGTGCATGTATATGTGCGCACATATATATGTGCAGGGTGGGGTGTGTATATATGTGCGCGCATATTTATGTGCGCGCATATATACGTGCGCGCAAATATATGTGCGCGCATATTTATGTGCGCGCATATTTATGTGAGCGCATATATATGTGCAGGGTGGTGTGCATATATATGTGCGCGCATATATATGTGCGCGCATATATATGTGCAGGGTGGGGTGCGTATATATGTGCGCACATATATATGTGCGCGCATATATATGTGCGCGCATATATATGTGCGCGCATATATTTGTGCGTGCATATATATGTGCAGGGTGGGCGCATATATATGTGCGCGCATATATATGTGCGCACATATATATGTGCGTGCATATATATGTGCGCGCATATATATGTGCGCGCATATATATGTGCAGGGTGGGGCGCGTATATATATGTGCGCGCATATATATGTGCGCGCATATATATGTGCGCGCATATATATATGTGCGCGCATATATATGTGCAGGGTAGGGTGCCTATATATGTGCACGCATATATATGTGCGCGCATATATATGTGCGCGCATATATATGTGCGCGCATATATTTGTGCGTGCATATATATGTGCAGGGTGGGCGCATATATATGTGCGCGCATATATATGTGCAGGGTGGGGCGCGTATATATATGTGCGCGCATATATATGTGCGTGCATATATATGTGCGCGCATATATATGTGCGCGCATATATGTGTGCAGGGTGGGGTGCATATATATGTGCGCGCATATATATGTGCGCGCATATATATGTGCGCGCATATATATGTGCAGGGTGGGGTGCGTATATATGTGCGCGCATATATATGTGCGCGCATATATACGTGCGCGCATATATATGTGCGCGCATATATATGTGCAGGGTGGGGTGCATGTATATGTGCGCACATATATATGTGCAGGGTGGGGTGTGTATATATGTGCGCGCATATTTATGTGCGCGCATATATATGTGCGCGCATATATATATGTGCGCACACATATATGTGCGCGCAAATATATGTGCAGGGTGGGGGTGCGTATATATGTGCGCGCATATTTATGTGCGCGCATAAATATGTGCGCGCATACATATGTGCGCGCATATATATGTGCGCGCAAATTTATGTGCGCGCATATTTATGTGCGCGCATATATATGTGCAGGGTGGGGTGCATATATATGTGCGCGCATATATATGTGCGCGCATATATATGTGCAGGGTGGGGTGCATATATATGTGCGCGCATATATATGTGCGCGCATAAATGTGTGCGTGCATATATATGTGCAATGTGGGGTGCACATATATGTGTGCGCATATGTATGTGCAGGGTGGGGCGCATATATATGTGCGCATATATATGTGCAGGGTGGGGAGCGTATATTTGTGCGCGCATATTTATGTGCGCGCATATATATGTGCAGGGTGGGGAGCATATATATGTGCGCGCATATATATGTGAGCGCATATATATGTGCACGCATATATATGTGCGCGCATATATATGTGCGCGCATGTATATGTGCGCGCATATATATGTGCAGGGTGGGGCGCGTATATATATGTGCGCGCATATATATGTGCGCGCATATATATGTGCGCGCATATATATGTGCGCGCATATATATGTGTGCGCATATATATGTGCAGGGTGGGGTGCCTATATATGTGCACGCATATATATCTGCACGCACATATATGTGCGCGCATATATATGTGCGCGCATATATATGTGCGCGCATATTTATGTGCGCGCATATTTATGTGCGCGCATATACATGTGCAGGGTGGGGGTGCATATATATGTGCGCGCATATATATGTGCGCGCATATATATGTGCAGGGTGGGGTGCGTATATATGTGCGCGCATATATATGTGCGCGCATATATATGTGCAGGGTGGGGTGTGTACATATGTGCGCGCATATATATGTGCGCGCATATATATGTGCAGGGTGGGGTGCATGTATATGTGCGCGCATATATATGTGCAGGGTGGGGTGTGTACATATGTGCGCGCATATTTATGTGCGCGCATATATATGTGCGCGCATATATATGTGCAGGGTGGGGTGCATATATATGTGTGCGCATATATATGTGCGCGCATATATATGTGCGCGCATATATATGTGCAGGGTGGGGTGCGTATATATGTGCGCGCATATTTATGTGCGCGCATAAATATGTGCGCGCATATATATGTGCGCGCATATACATGTGCGCGCATATATATGTGCAGGGTGGGGTGCATATATATGTGCGCTCATAAATATGTGCATGCATATATATGTGCAATGTGGGGTGCACATATATGTGTGCGCATATGTATGTGCAGGGTGGGGCGCATATATATGTGCGCCCATATATATGTGCACGCATATATATGTGCGCGCATATATATGAGCAGGGTGGGGTGCATATATATGTGTGCGCATATATATGTGCGCGCATATATATGTGCAGGGTGGGGTGCATATATATGTGCGCGCATATATATGTGCAGGGTGGGGTGCATATATATGTGCGTGCATATATATGTGCGCGCATATATATGTGCAGGGTGGGGTGCATGTATATGTGCGCGCATATATATGTGCAGGGTGGGGTGTGTATATATGTGCGCGCATATTTATGTGCGCGCATATATATGTGCGCGCATATATATGTGCAGGGTGGGGTGCATATATATGTGCGCGCATATATATGTGCGCGCATATATACGTGCGCGCATACATACGTGCGCGCATATATACGTGCGCGCATATATACGTGCGCGCATATATATGTGCGCGCATATATATGTGCAGGGTGGGGTGCATGTATATGTGCGCACATATATATGTGCAGGGTGGGGTGTGTATATATGTGCGCGCATATTTATGTGCACGCATATATATGTGCACGCATATATATGTGCGCGAATATTTATGTGCGCGCATATTTATGTGCGCGCATATTTATGTGCGTGCATATATTTGTGCAGGGTGGTTGCATATATATGTGCGTGCATATATATGTGCGCGCATATATATGTGCGCGCATATATATGTGCGCGCATATATATGTGCGCGCATATATATGTGCGCGCATATATATGTGCAGGGTGGGGCGCGTATATATATGTGCGCGCATATATATGTGCGCGCATCTATATGTGCACGCATATATATGTGCAGGGTGGGGTGCCTATATATGTGCGCGCATATATATGTGCTCGCTTATATATGTGCGCGCATATATATGTGCGCGCATATTTATGTGCGCGCATATTTATGTTCGCGCATATATATGTGCAGGGTGGGGTGCATATATATGTGCGCGCATACATATGTGCGCTCATATATATGTGCAGGGTGGTGTACATGTATATGTGCGCGCATATATATGTGCAGGGTGGGGTGTGTACATATGTGCGCGCATATTTATGTGCGCGCATATATATGTGCGCGCGTATATATGTGCAGGGTGGGGTGCATATATATGTGTGCGCATATATATGTGTGCGCATATATATGTGCGCGCATATATATGTGCGCGCATATATATGTGCGCGCATATATATGTGCGCGCATATATATGTGCAGGGTGGGGTGCCTATATATGTGCGCGCATATACATGTGCGTGCATATATATGTGCGCGCATATATATGTGCGCGCATATTTATGTGCGCGCATATATATGTGCGCGCATATATATATGCAGGGTGGGGTGCATATATATGTGCGCGCATATTTATGTGCGCGCATATTTATGTGCGCGCATATTTATGTGCGCGCATATATATGTGCAGGGTGGGGTGCATATATATATGTGCGCGCATATATATGTGCGCGCATATATATGTGCGCGCATATATATGTGCGCGCATATATATGTGTGCGCATATATATGTGCAGGGTGGGGTGCCTATATATGTGCGCGCATATATATCTGCGCGCACATATATGTGCGCGCATATATATGTGCGCGCATATATATGTGCGCGCATATTTATGTGCGCGCATATTTATGTGCGCGCATATACATGTGCAGGGTGGGGTGCATATATATGTGCGCGCATATATATGTGCGCGCATATATATGTGCAGGGTGGGGTGCGTATATATGTGCGCGCATATATATGTGCGCGCATATATATGTGCGCGCATATATATGTGCGCGCATATATATGTGCAGGGTGGGGTGCATGTATATGTGCGCGCATATATATGTGCAGGGTGGGGTGCATATATATGTGCGCGCATATATATGTGCGCGCATATATATGTGCGCGCATATATATATGTGCGCGCATATATATGTGCAAGGTGGGGTGCATATATATGTGCGCGCATATATATGTGCGCGCATATATATGTGCGCGCATATATATATGTGCGCGCATATATATGTGCGCGCATATATATGTGCAGGGTGGGGTGCGTATATATGTGCGCGCATATTTATGTGCGCGCATAAATATGTGCGCGCATATATATGTGCGCGCATATACATGTGCGCGCAAATTTATGTGCGCGCATATTTATGTGCGCGCATATATATGTGCAGGGTGGGGTGCATATATATGTGCGCGCATATATATGTGCGCGCATATATATGTGCGCGCATATATATGTGCGCGCATATATATGTGCGCGCATATATATGTGCGCGCATATATATGTGCGCGCATATATATGTGCGCGCATATATATGTGCGCGCATATATATGTGCAGGGTGGGGTGCATATATATGTGCGCTCATAAATATGTGCGTGCATATATATGTGCAATGTGGGGTGCACATATATGTGTGCGCATATGTATGTGCAGGGTGGGGCGCATATATATGTGCGCCCATATATATGCGCACGCATATATATGTGCGCGCATATATATGAGCAGGGTGGGGTGCATATATATGTGTGCGCATATATATGTGCGCGCATATATATGTGCAGGGTGGGGTGCATATATATGTGCGCGCATATATATGTGCAGGGTGGGGTGCATGTATATGTGCGCGCATATATATGTGCAGGGTGGGGTGCATGTATATGTGCGCACATATATATGTGCAGGGTGGGGTGTGTATATATGTGCGTGCATATTTATGTGCGCGCATATATATGTGCACGCATATATATGTGCGCGAATATTTATGTGCGCGCATATTTATGTGCGCGCATATTTATGTGCGTGCATATATATGTGCAGGGTGGTTGCATATATATGTGCGTGCATATATATGTGCGCGCATATATATGTGCGCGCATATATATGTGCGCGCATATATATGTGCGCGCATATATATGTGCGCGCATATATATGTGCAGGGTGGGGCGCGTATATATATGTGCGCGCATATATATGTGCGCGCATATATATGTGCGCGCATATATATGTGCAGGGTGGGGTGCCTATATATGTGCGCGCATATATATGTGCTCGCTTATATATGTGCGCGCATATATATGTGCGCGCATATTTATGTGCGCGCATATTTATGTTCGCGCATATATATGTGCAGGGTGGGGTGCATATATATGTGCGCGCATATATATGTGCGCTCATATATATGTGCAGGGTGGTGTACATGTATATGTGCGCGCATATATATGTGCAGGGTGGGGTGTGTACATATGTGCGCGCATATTTATGTGCGCGCATATATATGTGCGCGCGTATATATGTGCAGGGTGGGGTGCATATATATGTGTGCGCATATATATGTGTGCGCATATATATGTGCGCGCATATATATGTGCGCGCATATATATGTGCGCGCATATATATGTGCGCGCATATATATGTGCAGGGTGGGGTGCCTATATATGTGCGCGCATATACATGTGCGTGCATATATATGTGCGCGCATATATATGTGCGCGCATATTTATGTGCGCGCATATATATATGCAGGGTGGGGTGCATATATATGTGCGCGCATATATATGTGCGCGCATATATATGTGCGCGCATATATATGTGCGCGCATATATATGTGAAGGGTGGGGTGCCTATATATGTGCGCGCATATATATGTGCGCGCATATATATGTGCGCGCATATTTATGTGCGCGCATATTTATGTGCGCGCATATATATGTGCAGGGTGGGGTGCATATATATATGTGCGTGCATATATATGTGCGCGCATATATATGTGCGCGCATATATATGTGCGCGCATATATATGTGTGCGCATATATATGTGCAGGGTGGGGTGCCTATATATGTGCGCGCATATATATCTGCGCGCACATATATGTGCGCGCATATATATGTGCGCGCATATATATGTGCGCGCATATTTATGTGCGCGCATATTTATGTGCGCGCATATACATGTGCAGGGTGGGGTGCATATATATGTACGCGCATATATATGTGCGCGCATATATATGTGCAGGGTGGGGTGCGTATATATGTGCGCGCATATATATGTGCGCGCATATATATGTGCGCGCATATATATGTGCGCGCATATATATGTGCGCGCATATATATGTGCGCTCATATATATGTGCAGGGTGGGGTGCATGTATATGTGCGCGCATATATATGTGCAGGGTGGGGTGTGTACATATGTGCGCGCATATTTATGTGCGCGCATATATATGTGCGCGCATATATATGTGCAGGGTGGGGTGCATATATATGTGCGCGCATATATATGTGCACGCATATATATGTGCGCGCATATATATATGTGCGCGCATATATATGTGCGCGCATATATATGTGCAGGGTGGGGTGCGTATATATGTGCGCGCATATTTATGTGCGCGCATAAATATGTGCGCGCATATATATGTGCGCGCATATACATGTGCGCGCAAATTTATGTGCGCGCATATTTATGTGCGCGCATATATATGTGCAGGGTGGGGTGCATATATATGTGCGCGCATATATATGTGCGCGCATATATATGTGCGCGCATATATATGTGCGCGCATATATATGTGCGCGCATATATATGTGCGCGCATATATATGTGCGCGCATATATATGTGCGCGCATATATATGTGCAGGGTGGGGTGCATATATATGTGCGCTCATAAATATGTGCGTGCATATATATGTGCAATGTGGGGTGCACATATATGTGTGCGCATATGTATGTGCAGGGTGGGGCGCATATATATGTGCGCCCATATATATGTGCACGCATATATATGTGCGCGCATATATATGAGCAGGGTGGGGTGCATATATATGTGTGCGCATATATATGTGCGCGCATATATATGTGCAGGGTGGGGTGCATATATATGTGCGCGCATATATATGTGCAGGGTGGGGTGCATATATATGTGCGTGCATATATATGTGCGCGCATATATATGTGCAGGGTGGGGTGCATGTATATGTGCGCGCATATATATGTGCAGGGTGGGGTGTGTATATATGTGCGCGCATATTTATGTGCGCGCATATATATGTGCGCGCATATATATGTGCAGGGTGGGGTGCGTATATATGTGCGCGCATATATACGTGCGCGCATATATACGTGCGCGCATATATACGTGCGCGCATATATACGTGCGCGCATATATATGTGCGCGCATATTTATGTGCGCGCATATATATGTGCACGCATATATATGTGCGCGAATATTTATGTGCGCGCATATTTATGTGCGCGCATATTTATGTGCGTGCATATATATGTGCAGGGTGGTTGCATATATATGTGCGTGCATATATATGTGCGCGCATATATATGTGCGCGCATATATATGTGCGCGCATATATATGTGCAGGGTGGGGCGCGTATATATATGTGCGCGCATATATATGTGCGCGCATATATATGTGCGCGCATATATATGTGCGCGCATATATATGTGCAGGGTGGGGTGCCTATATATGTGCGCGCATATATATGTGCGCTCATATATATGTGCAGGGTGGTGTACATGTATATGTGCGCGCATATATATGTGCAGGGTGGGGTGTGTACATATGTGCGCGCATATTTATGTGCGCGCATATATATGTGCGCGCGTATATATGTGCAGGGTGGGGTGCATATATATGTGTGCGCATATATATGTGCGCGCATATATATGTGCGCGCATATATATGTGCGCGCATATATATGTGCGCGCATATATATGTGAAGGGTGGGGTGCCTATATATGTGCGCGCATATATATGTGCGCGCATATATATGTGCGCGCATATATATGTGCGCGCATATATATGTGCGCGCATATTTATGTGCGCGCATATTTATGTGCAGGGTGGGGTGCATATATGTGTGCGCACATATATATGTGAACGCATATATATGTGCAGGGTGGGGTGCGTATATATGTGCGCGCATATATATGTGTGCGCATATATATGTGCGCGCATATATATGTGCGCGCATATATATGTGCGCTCATATATATGTGCAGGGTGTTGTGCATGTATATGTGCGCGCATATATATGTGCAGGGTGGGGTGTGTACATATGTGCACGCATATTTACGTGCGCGCATATATATGTGCGCGCATATATATGTGCAGGGTGGGGTGCGTATATATGTGCGCGCATATTTATGTGCGCGCATATATATGTGCGCGCATATATATGTGCAGGGTGGGGCGCGTATATATATGTGCGCGCATATATATGTGCGCGCATATATATGTGCGCGCATATATATGTGCAGGGTGGGGTGCCTATATATGTGCGTGCATATATATGTGCTCGCTTATATATGTGCGCGCATATATATGTGCGCGCATATTTATGTGCGCGCATATTTATGTTCGCGCATATATATGTGCAGGGTGGGGTGCATATATATGTGCGCGCATATATATGTGCGCTCATATATATGTGCATGGTGGTGTACATGTATATGTGCGCTCATATATATGTGCAGGGTGGGGTGTGTACATATGTGCGCGCATATTTATGTGCGCGCATATATATGTGCGCGCGTATATATGTGCAGGGTGGGGTGCATATATATGTGTGCGCATATATATGTGCGCGCATATATATGTGCGCGCATATATATGTGCGCGCATATATATGTGCGCGCATATATATGTGCGCGCATATATATGTGCAGGGTGGGGTGCCTATATATGTGCGCGCATATACATGTGCGCGCATATATATGTGCGCGCATATATATGTGCACGCATATTTATGTGCGCGCATATTTATGTGCGCGCATATATATATGCAGGGTGGGGTGCATATATATGTGCGCGCATATATATGTGCGCGCATATATATGTGCGCGCATAAATATGTGCGCGCATATATATGTGAAGGGTGGGGCGCCTATATATGTGCGCGCATATATATGTGCGCGCATATTTATGTGCGCGCATATTTATGTGCGCGCATATATATGTGCAGGGTGGGGTGCATATATATGTGCGCACATATATATGTGCACGCATATATATGTGCAGGGTGGGGTGCGTATATATGTGCGCGCATATATATGTGCGCGCATATATCTGTGCGCGCATATATATGTGCGCGCATATATATGTGTGCGCATATATATGTGCGCTCATATATATGTGCAGGGTGTTGTGCATGTATATGTGCGCGCATATATATGTGCGCGCATATATATGTGCGTGCATATATATGTGCGCGCTTATATATGTGCGCGCATATATATGTGCGCGCATATATATATGTGCGCACACATATATGTGCGCGCATATATATGTGCAGGGTGGGGTGCGTATATATGTGCGCGCATATTTATGTGCGCGCATAAATATGTGCGCGCATATATATGTGCGCGCATATATATGTGCGCGCAAATTTATGTGCGCGCATATTTATGTGCGCGCATATATATGTGCAGGGTGGGGTGCATATATATGTGCGCGCATATATATGTGCAGGGTGGGGAGCGTATATTTGTGCGCGCATATTTATGTGCGCGCATATATATGTGCAGGGTGGGGAGCATATATATGTGCGCGCATATATATGTGAGCGCATATATATGTGCGCGCATATATATGTGCGCGCATATATATGTGCGCGCATGTATATGTTCGCGCATATATATGTGCAGGGTGGGGCGCGTATATATATGTGCGCGCATATATATGTGCGCGCATATATATGTGCGCGCATATATATGTGCGCGCATATATATGTGTGCGCATATATATGTGCAGGGTGGGGTGCCTATATATGTGCGCGCATATTTATGTGCACGCATATTTATGTGCGCGCATATATATGTGCAGGGTGGGGTGCATATATATGTGCGCGCATATATATGTGCGCGCATATATATGTGCAGGGTGGGGTGCGTATATATGTGCGCGCATATATATGTGCGCGCATATATATGTGCGCGCATATATATGTGCGCTCATATATATGTGCAGGGTGGGGTGCATGTATATGTGCGCGCATATATATGTGCAGGGTGGGGTGTGTACATATGTGCGCGCATATATATGTGCGCGCATATATATGTGCAGGGTGGGGTGCATATATATGTGCGCGCATATATATGTGCACGCATATACATGTGCGCGCAAATTTATGTGCGCGCATATTTATGTGCGCGCATATATATGTGCAGGGTGGGGTGCATATATATGTGCGCGCATATATATGTGCGCGCATATATATGTGCGCGCATATATATGTGCGCGCATATATATGTGCGCGCATATATATGCGCGCGCATATATATGCGCGCGCATATATATGCGCGCGCATATATATGCGCGCGCATATATATGTGCAGGGTGGGGTGCATATATATGTGCGCGCATATATATGTGCGCGCATAAATGTGTGCGTGCATATATATGTGCAATGTGGGGTGCACATATATGTGTGCGCATATGTATGTGCAGGGTGGGGCGCATATATATGTGCGGGCATATATATGTGCAGGGTGGGGTGCGTATATTTGTGCGCGCATATATATGTGCGCGCATATATATGTGCCCGCATATATATGTGTGCGCATATATATGTGCAGGGTGGGGTGCGTATATATGTGTGCGCATATTTATGTGCGCGCATATATATGCGCGCATATATATGTGCAGGGTGGGGTGCATATATATGTGCGCGCATATATATGTGCGCTCATGTATATGTTCGCGCATATATATGTGCAGGGTGGGGCGCGTATATATATGTGCGCGCATATATATGTGCGCGCATATATATGTGCGCGCATATATATGTGCGCGCATATATATGTGTGCGCATATATATGTGCAGGGTGGGGTGCCTATATATGTGTGCGCATATTTATGTGCACGCATATTTATGTGCGCGCATATATATGTGCAGGGTGGGGTGCATATATATGTGCGCGCATATATATGTGCGCGCATATATATGTGCAGGGTGGGGTGCGTATATATGTGCGCGCATATATATGTGCGCGCATATATATGTGCGCGCATATATATGTGCGCGCATATATATGTGCGCTCATATATATGTGCAGGGTGGGGTGCATGTATATGTGCGCGCATATATATGTGCAGGGTGGGGTGTGTACATATGTGCGCGCATATTTATGTGCGCGCATATATATGTGCGCGCATATATATGTGCAGGGTGGGGTGCATATATATGTGCGCGCATACATATGTGCGCGCATATATATGTGCGCGCATATATATATGTGCGCGCATATATATGTGCGCGCATATATATGTGCAGGGTGGGGTGCGTATATATGTGCGCGCATATTTATGTGCGCGCATAAATATGTGCGCGCATATATATGTGCGCGCATATACATGTGCGCGCAAATTTATGTGCGCGCATATATATGTGCAGGGTGGGGTGCATATACATGTGCGCGCATATATATGTGCGCGCATATATATGTGCACGCATATATATGTGCGCGCATATATATGTGCGCGCATATATATGTGCGCGCATATATATGTGCAGGGTGGGGTGCATATATATGTGCGCTCATAAATATGTGCGTGCATATATATGTGCAATGTGGGGTGCACATATATGTGTGCGCATATGTATGTGCAGGGTGGGGCGCATATATATGTGCGCCCATATATATGTGCACGCATATATATGTGCGCGCATATATATGAGCAGGGTGGGGTGCATATATATGTGTGCGCATATATATGTGCGCGCATATATATGTGCAGGGTGGGGTGCATATATATGTGCGCGCATATATATGTGCAGGGTGGGGTGCATATATATGTGCGTGCATATATATGTGCGCGCATATATATGTGCAGGGTGGGGTGCATGTATATGTGCGCGCATATATATGTGCAGGGTGGGGTGTGTATATATGTGCGCGCATATTTATGTGCGCGCATATATATGTGCGCGCATATATATGTGCAGGGTGGGGTGCGTATATATGTGCGCGCATATATATGTGCGCGCATATATACGTGCGCGCATATATACGTGCGCGCATATATACGTGCGCGTATATATACGTGCGCGCATATATACGTGCGCGCATATATATGTGCAGGTTGGGGTGCATGTATATGTGCGCACATATATATGTGCAGGGTGGGGTGTGTATATATGTGCGCGCATATTTATGTGCGCGCATATATATGTGCACGCATATATATGTGCGCGAATATTTATGTGCGCGCATATTTATGTGCGCGCATATTTATGTGCGTGCATATATATGTGCAGGGTGGTTGCATATATATGTGCGTGCATATATATGTGCGCGCATATATATGTGCGCGCATATATATGTGCGCGCATATATATGTGCGCGCATATATATGTGCAGGGTGGGGCTCGTATATATATGTGCGCGCATATATATGTGCGCGCATATATATGTGCGCGCATATATATGTGCAGGGTGGGGTGCCTACATATGTGCGCGCATATATATGTGCTCGCTTATATATGTGCGCGCATATATATGTGCGCGCATATTTATGTGCGCGCATATTTATGTTCGCGCATATATATGTGCAGGGTGGGGTGCATATATATGTGCGCGCATATATATGTGCGCTCATATATATGTGCAGGGTGGTGTACATGTATATGTGCGCGCATATATATGTGCAGGGTGGGGTGTGTACATATGTGCGCGCATATTTATGTGCGCGCATATATATGTGCGCGCGTATATATGTGCAGGGTGGGGTGCATATATATGTGTGCGCATATATATGTGCGCGCATATATATGTGCGCGCATATATATGTGCGCGCATATATATGTGCGCGCATATATATGTGAAGGGTGGGGTGCCTATATATGTGCGCGCATATATATGTGCGCGCATATATATGTGCGCGCATATTTATGTGCGCGCATATTTATGTGCGCGCATATATATGTGCAGGGTGGGGTGCATATATGTGTGCGCACATATATATGTGAACGCATATATATGTGCAGGGTGGGGTGCGTATATATGTGCGCGCATATATATGTGCACGCATATATATGTGCGCGCATATATATGTGCGCGCATATATATGTGCGCTCATATATATGTGCAGGGTGTTGTGCATGTATATGTGCGCGCATATATATGTGCAGGGTGGGGTGTGTACATATGTGCACGCATATTTACGTGCGCGCATATATATGTGCGCGCATATATATGTGCAGGGTGGGGTGCGTATATATGTGCGCGCATATTTATGTGCGTGCATATATATGTGCGCGCATATATATGTGCAGGGTGGGGCGTGTATATATATGTGCGCGCATATATATGTGCGCGCATATATATGTTCGCGCATATATATGTGCAGGGTGGGGTGCATATATATGTGCGCGCATATATATGTGCGCTCATATATATGTGCAGGGTGGTGTACATGTATATGTGCGCGCGTATATATGTGCAGGGTGGGGTGTGTACATATGTGCGCGCATATTTATGTGCGCGCATATATATGTGCGCGCGTATATATGTGCAGGGTGGGGTGCATATATATGTGTGCGCATATATATGTGTGCGCATATATATATGCGCGCATATATATGTGCGCGCATATATATGTGCGCGCATATATATGTGCGCGCATATATATGTGCGCGCATATATATGTGCGCGCATATATATGTGCGCGCATATATATGTGCAGGGTGGGGTGCCTATATATGTGCGCGCATATACATGTGCGCGCATATATATGTGCGCGCATATATATGTGCGCGCATATTTATGTGCGCGCATATTTATGTGCGCGCATATATATATACAGGGTGGGGTGCATATATATGTGCGCGCATATATATGTGAAGGGTGGGGTGCCTATATATGTGCGCGCATATATATGTGCGCGCATATATATGTGCGCGCATATTTATGTGCGCGCATATTTATGTGCGCGCATATATATGTGCAGGGTGGGGTGCATATATATGTGCGCACATATATATGTGCACGCATATATATGTGCAGGGTGGGGTGCGTATATATGTGCGCGCATATATATGTGCGCGCATATATATGTGCGCGCATATATATGTGCGCGCATATATATGTGCGCGCATATATATGTGCGCTCATATATATGTGCAGGGTGTTGTGCATGTATATGTGCGCGCATATATATGTGCGCGCATATATATGTGCGTGCATATATATGTGCGCGCTTATATATGTGCGCGCATATATATGTGCGCGCATATATATATGTGCGCACACGTATATGTGCGCGCATATATATGTGCAGGGTGGGGTGCGTATATATGTGCGCGCATATTTATGTGCGCGCATAAATATGTGCGCGCATATATATGTGCGCGCATATATATGTGCGCGCAAATTTATGTGCGCGCATATTTATGTGCGCGCATATATATGTGCAGGGTGGGGTGCATATATATGTGCGCGCATATATATGTGCAGGGTGGGGAGCGTATATTTGTGCGCGCATATTTATGTGCGCGCATATATATGTGCAGGGTGGGGAGCATATATATGTGCGCGCATATATATGTGAGCGCATATATATGTGCGCGCATATATATGTGCGCGCATATATATGTGCGCGCATGTATATGTTCGCGCATATATATGTGCAGGGTGGGGCGCGTATATATATGTGCGCGCATATATATGTGCACGCATATATATGTGCGCGCATATATATGTGCGCGCATATATATGTGTGCGCATATATATGTGCAGGGTGGGGTGCCTATATATGTGCGCGCATATTTATGTGCACGCATATTTATGTGCGCGCATATATATGTGCAGGGTGGGGTGCATATATATGTGCGCGCATATATATGTGCGCGCATATATATGTGCAGGGTGGGGTGCGTATATATGTGCGCGCATATATATGTGCGCGCATATATATGTGCGCGCATATATATGTGTGCTCATATATATGTGCAGGGTGGGGTGCATGTATATGTGCGCGCATATATATGTGCAGGGTGGGGTGTGTACATATGTGCGCGTATATATATGTGCGCGCATATATATGTGCAGGGTGGGGTGCATATATATGTGCGCGCATATATATGTGCACGCATATACATGTGCGCGCAAATTTATGTGCGCGCATATTTATGTGCGCGCATATATATGTGCAGGGTGGGGTGCATATATATGTGCGCGCATATATATGTGCGCGCATATATATGTGCGCGCATATATATGCGCGCGCATACATATGTGCAGGGTGGGGTGCATATATATGTGCGCGCATATATATGTTCGCGCATAAATGTGTGCGTGCATATATATGTGAAATGTGGGGTGCACATATATGTGTGCGCATATGTATGTGCAGGGTGGGGCGCATATATATGTGCGGGCATATATATGTGCAGGGTGGGGTGCGTATATTTGTGCGCGCATATATATTTGCGCGCATATATATGTGCCCGCATATATATGTGTGCGCATATATATGTGCAGGGTGGGGTGCGTATATATGTGCGCGCATATTTATGTGCAGGGTGGGGTGCATATATATGTGCGCGCATATATATGTGCGCGCATATATATGTGCAGGGTGGGGTGCATATATATGTGCGCTCATAAATATGTGCGTGCATATATATGTGCAATGTGGGGTGCACATATATGTGTGCGCATATGTATGTGCAGGGTGGGGCGCATATATATGTGCGCCCATATATATGTGCACGCATATATATGTGCGCGCATATATATGAGCAGGGTGGGGTGCATATATATGTGTGCGCATATATATGTGCGCGCATATATATGTGCAGGGTGGGGTGCATATATATGTGCGCGCATATATATGTGCAGGGTGGGGTGCATATATATGTGCGTGCATATATATGTGTGCGCATATATATGTGCAGGGTGGGGTGCGCGCATATATATGTGCGCGCATATATATGTGCGCGCATATATATGTGCGCGCATATATATGTGCAGGGTGGGGTGCATGTATATGTGCGCGCATATATATGTGCAGGGTGGGGTGTGTATATATGTGCGCGCATATTTATGTGCGCGCATATATATGTTCGCGCATAAATGTGTGCGTGCATATATATGTGAAATGTGGGGTGCACATATATGTGTGCGCATATGTATGTGCAGGGTGGGGCGCATATATATGTGCGGGCATATATATGTGCAGGGTGGGGTGCGTATATTTGTGCGCGCATATATATTTGCGCGCATATATATGTGCCCGCATATATATGTGTGCGCATATATATGTGCAGGGTGGGGTGCGTATATATGTGCGCGCATATTTATGTGCAGGGTGGGGTGCATATATATGTGCGCGCATATATATGTGCGCGCATATATATGTGCAGGGTGGGGTGCATATATATGTGCGCTCATAAATATGTGCGTGCATATATATGTGCAATGTGGGGTGCACATATATGTGTGCGCATATGTATGTGCAGGGTGGGGCGCATATATATGTGCGCCCATATATATGTGCACGCATATATATGTGCGCGCATATATATGAGCAGGGTGGGGTGCATATATATGTGTGCGCATATATATGTGCGCGCATATATATGTGCAGGGTGGGGTGCATATATATGTGCGCGCATATATATGTGCAGGGTGGGGTGCATATATATGTGCGTGCATATATATGTGCGCGCATATATATGTGCAGGGTGGGGTGCGCGCATATATATGTGCGCGCATATATATGTGCGCGCATATATATGTGCGCGCATATATATGTGCAGGGTGGGGTGCATGTATATGTGCGCGCATATATATGTGCAGGGTGGGGTGTGTATATATGTGCGCGCATATTTATGTGCGCGCATATATATGTGCGCGCATATATATGTGCAGTGTGGGGTGCGTATAAATGTGCGCGCATATATATGTGCGCGCATATATACGTGCGCGCATATATATGTGCGCGCATATATATGTGCGCGCATATATATGTGCGCGCATATATATGTGCGCGCATATATATGTGCAGGGTGGGGTGCATGTATATGTGCGCACATATATATGTGCTGGGTGGGGTGTGTATATATGTGCGCGCATATTTATGTGCACGCATATATATGTGCGCGCATATATATGTGCGCGCATATTTATGTGCGCGCATATTTATGTGAGCGCATATATATGTGCAGGGTGGGGTGCATATATATGTGGCCGCATATATATGTGTGCGCATATATATGTGCAGGGTGGGTGCATATATATGTGCGCGCATATATATGTGCGCGCATATATATGTGCGCGCATATATATGTGCGCGCATATATATGTGCAGGGTGGGGTGCCTATATATGTGCGCGCATATATATGTGCGCGCATATATATGTGCGCGCATATATATGTGCGCGCATATTTATGTGCGCGCATATTTATGTGCGCGCATATATATGTGCAGGGTGGGGTTCATATATATGTGCGCGCATATATATGTGCGCGCATATATATGTGCAGGGTGGGGTGCGTATATATGTGCGCGCATATATATGTGCGCTCATATATATGTGCAGGGTGGGGAGCGTATATATATGTGCGCGCATATTTATGTGCGCGCAGAAATATGTGCGCGCTAATATATGTGCGCGCAAATTTATGTGCGCGCATATTTATGTGCGCGCATATATATGTGCAGGGTGGGGTGCATATATATGTGCGCACATATATATGTGCGCGCATATATATGTGCGCGCATATATATGTGCGCGCATATTTGTGCGCGCATATATGTGCGTGCATATATATGTGCAGGGTGGGGTGCATATATATGTGCGCGCATATATATGTGTGCGCATAAATATGTGCGTGCATATATATGTGCAATGTGGGGTGCACATATATGTGTGCGCATATGTATGTGCAATGTGGGGAGCATATATATGTGCGCGCATATATATGTGCGCGCATATATATGTGCAGGGTGGGGTGCATGTATATGTGCGCGCATATATATGTGCAGGGTGGGGTGTGTATATATGTGCGCGCATATTTATGTGCGCGCATATATATGTGCGCGCATATATATGTTCGCGCATATATTTGTGCGCACATATATATGGGGGTGCATATATTTGTGCGCGCATATATATGTGCAGGGTGGGGTGCGTATATATGTGTGCGCATATGTATGTGCGCGCATATGTATGTGCGCTTATGTATGTGCGCGCATATGTATGTGCGCGCATATATATGTGCGCGCATATATATGTGCAGGGTGGGGTGCATGTATATGTGCGCGCATATATATGTGCAGGGTGGGGTGTGTATATATGTAGGCGCATATTTATGTGCGCGCATATATATGTGCGCGCATATTTATGTGCGCGCATATATATGTGAGCGCATATATATGTGCGCGCATATTTATGTGCGCGAATATATATGTGCGCGCATATATATGTGCGCGCATATTTATGTGCGCGCATATATATGTGCGCGCATATATATGTGCGCGCATATATATGTGCAGGGTGGGGTGCACATATATGTGCGCGCACATATATGTGCAGGGTGGGGTGCATATATATGTGCGCGCATATATGTGCGCGCATATATATGTGCAGGGTGGGGGCGTATATATGTGCGCGCATATATATGTGCGCGCATATATATGTGCGCGCATATGTATGTGCGCGCATATGTATGTGCGCGCATATATATGTGCGCGCATATATATGTGCGCGCATATATATGTGCGCGCATATATATGTGCGCGCATATATATGTGCAGGGTGGGGTGCATGTATATGTGCGCGCATATATATGTGCAGGGTGGGGTGTGTATATATGTGCGCGCATATTTATGTGCGCGCATATATATGTGCGCGCATATATATGTGCAGGGTGGGGTGCATATATATGTGCGTGCATATATATGTGCGCGCATATATATATGTGCGTGCATATATGTGTGCAGGGTGGGGTGCATATATATGTGCGCGCATGTATATGTGCGCGCATATATATCTGCAGGGTGGGGTGCGTATATATGTGCGCGCATATATATGTGCACGCATATATATGTGCGCGCATATATATGTGCGCGCATATATATGTGCGCGCATATATATGTGCGCGCATATATATGTGCAGGGTGGGGTGCATGTATATGTGCGCACATATATATGTGCAGGGTGGGGTGTGTATATATGTGCGCGCATATTTATGTGCGCGCATATATATGTGCGCGCATATATATGTGCAGGGTGGGGTGCATATATATGTGCGTGCATATATATGTGCGCGCATATATATATGTGCGCGCATATATGTGTGCAGGGTGGGGTGCATATATATGTGCGCGCATGTATATGTGCGCGCATATATATCTGCAGGGTGGGGTGCGTATATATGTGCGCGCATATATATGTGCACGCATATATATGTGCACGCATATATATGTGCGCGCATATATATGTGCGCGCATATATATGTGCGCGCATATATATGTGCAGGGTGGGGTGCATGTATATGTGAGCGCATATATATGTGCAGGGTGGTGTGCATATATATGTGCGCACATATATATGTGCAGGGAGGGGTGCATATATATGTGCGCGCATATATGTGCGCGCATATATATGTGCAGGGTGGGGGCGTATATATGTGCGCGCATATATATGTGCGCGCATATATATGTGCGCGCATGTATATGTGCGCGCATATATATGTGCGCGCATGTATATGTGCGCGCATATATATGTGCAGGGTGGGGCGCGTATATATATATGTGCGCGCATATATATGTGCGCGCATATATATGTGCAGGGTGGGGTGCGTATATATGTGCGCGCATATATATGTGCGCGCATATATATGTTCGCTCATATATATGTGCAGGGTGGGGTGCATGTATATGTGCGCACATATATATGTGCAGGGTGGGGTGTGTACATATGTGCGCGCATATTTATGTGCGCGCATATATATGTGCGCGCATATATATGTGCAGGGTGGGGTGCATATATATGTGCGCGCATATATATGTGCGCGCATATATATATGTGCGCGCATATATATGTGCAGGGTGGGGTGCGTATATATTTGCGCGCATATTTATGTGCGCGCATAAATATGTGCGCGCATATATATGTGCGCGCATATACATGTGCGTGCAAATTTATGTGCGCGCATATTTATGTGCGCGCATATATATGTGCAGGGTGGGGTGCATATATATGTGCGCGCATATATATGTGCGCGCATATATATGTGCGCGCATATATATGTGCGCGCATATATATGTGCGCGCATATATATGTGCAGGGTGGGGTGCATATATATGTGCGCGCATATATATGTGCGCACATAAATGTGTGCGTGCATATATATGTGCAATGTGGGGTGCACATATATGTGTGCGCATATGTATGTGCAGGGTGGGACGCATATATATGTGCGCGCATATATATGTTCAGGGTGGGGTGCGTATATTTGTGCGCGCATATATATGTGCAGGGTGGGGAGCATATATATGTGTGCGCATATATATGTGCGCGCATATATATGTGCGCGCATATATATGTGCGCGCATATATATGTGCAGGGTGGGGTGCATATATATGTGCGCGCATATTTATGTGCGCGCATATATATGCGCGCATATATATGTGCAGGGTGGGGTGCATATATATGTGCGCTCATAAATATGTGCGTGCATATATATGTGCAATGTGGGGTGCACATATATGTGTGCGCATATGTATGTGCAGGGTGGGGCGCATATATATGTGCGCCCATATATATGTACACGCATATATATGTGCACGCATATCTATGAGCAGGGTGGGGTGCATATATATGTGTGCGCATATATATGTGCATGCATATATATGTGCAGGGTGGGGTGCATATATATGTGCGCGCATATATATGTGCAGGGTGGGGTGCATATATATGTGCGTGCATATATATGTGCGCGCATATATATGTGCAGGGTGGGGTGCGCGCATATATATGAGCGCGCATATATATGTGCGCTCATATATATGTGCGCGCATATATATGTGCGCGCATATATATGTGCAGGGTGGGGTGCATGTATATGTGCGCGCATATATATGTGCAGGGTGGGGTGTGTATATATGTGCGCGCATATTTATGTGCACGCATATATATGTGCGCGCATATATATGTGCAGGGTGGGGTGCGTATATATGTGCGCGCATATATACATGTGCGTGCAAATTTATGTGCGCGCATATTTATGTGCGCGCATATATATGTGCAGGGTGGGGTGCATATATATGTGCGCGCATATATATGTGCGCGCATATATATGTGCGCGCATATATATGTGCGCGCATATATATGTGCGCGCATATATATGTGCGCGCATATATATGTGCGCGCATATATATGTGCAGGGTGGGGTGCATATATATGTGCGCGCATATATATGTGCGCACATAAATGTGTGCGTGCATATATATGTGCAATGTGGGGTGCACATATATGTGTGCGCATATGTATGTGCAGGGTGGGACGCATATATATGTGCGCGCATATATATGTTCAGGGTGGGGTGCGTATATTTGTGCGCGCATATATATGTGCAGGGTGGGGAGCATATATATGTGTGCGCATATATATGTGCGCGCATATATATGTGCGCGCATATATATGTGCGCGCATATATATGTGCAGGGTGGGGTGCATATATATGTGCGCGCATATTTATGTGCGCGCATATATATGCGCGCATATATATGTGCAGGGTGGGGTGCATATATATGTGCGCGCATTGTCACGGGATGGTTAGAGTCTATACTATAGGCAATGTGTAATATATATTTCATGTGGAATGTATTCTCTAACCTGTTGTAAACATCAATGTGTAGTTGGCTGATTGGGGTCTAGTGTGTTAGCACATTGTATGCAAATACCTCTAACTAGTGAGGACCAGTGAGGACAATGGGTGGAGATAATCTGATCAGTGTCTCCAAGAAGATGTTGGACTGTGCATTGTTCAAAAGAGACAGGGAGTCTGCTCTCCTTGGTATAGGTGAGGGGGGAAGGATCTGTGACTCAGCCCTTCCCACCCCCAGGTATAGGAAGTAACAGTCTTAGTATATAGATGTAGCTAGCAGTTAGTATGTGTTAGCCGGCCTGTGCACAGCTCTGCAGAGAGCCAGGACTTAGTTACAGGACCAAGGAACCAAAGTTATCATTGGATTGTGACTTCTGTGGACTTATTGTTATTACGGTTGATGTGACCGCCGCCGGCTACTAACTTTGTGGATTACAATAAATTGCTGTTGTCTCCCGACCTCTTGCGTCCGTGTTGATTCAAAAGACCATCCGGAGGAAGACGTATACCTTTGTTCCGTGACAACTGGTTGGCAGCGGTGGGATCAACAGCGGACAGCGAGATGGACTACAGCAGCTCAGCGATTAATGGAGCCACAACCTCAGAATACAGGAACTGGACTATGGCAAGTCTACAAGTAAGGGCCCGGGAACTAAACCTGAGTTACCAGGGAAGAACGAAAGAGCAACTGATCGAGGCACTGGAGGAGATGACCCTGCAAAGCGACCATGAGGAGGGCTGCCCCCAGGAGACAGTAGAGATACGGGAGTGGCAGGTACAGACCCAAAAGAGCAGATGGGTTGTTTTGTATGAGGAGGAATTGGCAGTGCTGGGGCTAGAAGCAACTGCAGAGCAAAGGAGTAGAGCATTACAGAGGGCTCAGGAAACGGAGAAGGAGGAACAGAGAATGGCGCATGAAAAGGAAAGAATGGCGCATGAAATGCGAATGGCTGAGATAACTGCGCGGAATTATAATCAAACGTCAACCCCCAGCCCAACAGTGAGAGAACCACCATATGTCTCCCATAAACACTTCAAGACCTTTGATGAAGCGGCTGGGGATGTTGATGGATATTTTCAGGACTTCGAACACCAGTGCCGCCTGATGGAAGTCCCAGAGAAGGATTGGGTCCGGTATCTGGTGGGGCACCTACGAGATGGGGCTGCGGAAGCTCTCAGAGCTATGGACCCTAGTGATCAGCAGGACTATGAGGCCATTAAAAGAGCGGTGCAGAAGTATTATGCAGTCACTCCAGAGTCCTACCGAGTTCAGTTCCGCTCTTTGTCTTACAATGGGGGAAGCTCCTTCCACATGTTCGCCCACAAGTTGAAGCAAGCATGCAAGCGCTGGCTAGAAGGAGAGGAGGCTGTCACAGTCGATAAGATCCTCCAAGTCATACTTAAGGAACAGTTCTTTTCCCAGTGCCCCGCTGAGATCCGTGAGTGGGTGCTGGAACGGAACCCAGCCACAGTTGAGCAAGCTGCTTCTCTTGCAGATGAGGGCCTGACCATCAAGCCGCAGTGGAAGAGGTTGTTTGCAGAGGAGCGGAAAACTACCACAGTCCGCCAGACACCCTTCAGCCAGCCACCCACCTTTCGTGCCCGGCCTCAGGATTACAATTTCCCCTCTACCCTTGCCCCAGCCCATCGGCCTCCAGCTATGAACAACCCTGTCCCTAGACAACGACCTACTGGAAGAATGCTAGAGCGCAGATGTTTTGGTTGCGGGCGGCCTGGACATTTGCAAGCTAGTTGCCCTGTTAACATGGGGGCACGGGCCACCGTGGCATCCCGGCCTATTCACTACCTGGGAACCACCCCTAGGACTGAAAGTTTGGCCCCATGTCCAGATGACTCCATGAATGACCCATCTGTTCCACCTCCAGGGGTCTATGGGATTCAGCCTTCCGCCACACATCCCGCAAACCTTCAGCGGAAGCACTTGCAGGAGGTCCTACTGGATGGCCGAACAGTTGTTGGATTCCGGGACTCGGGAGCTTTCCTAACGGTAGCGGACCCCCGAGTGGTGCGACCCGAGGCCCTAGAGGAGGGCCCTGGCCTTTCTATCGAGTTGGCAGGAGGTACTCGGAAACGTATTCCTAAAGCTACCGTGGAACTCGACTATGGTTATGGACCAAAACGATGCACAATTGGTGTGATGAGCGGGCTGCCGGCCGATGTTCTGTTAGGCAACGATGTTGGAAATCTACAGTGCCACTTTGTGGGAGCAGTGACCCGAAGCCAAGCTCAGAGAGACGCCAACATGGATCGACCGGATTTTTTGCCAGATGCCAGCCCTTCAACTCTACAACTTTACCATTCAGTACCGCCGAGGGAACCAACACCAGAACGCAGATGGGTTATCCCGGCAGGAGGACATATGAGCTATAGAGACTGATGTGCATTCCCCAATTTACCTGTGTAGGCCAATTGTGTCATGCACATGTTTTGAGAGGGGGAGGGGTTGTCACGGGATGGTTAGAGTCTATACTATAGGCAATGTGTAATATATATTTCATGTGGAATGTATTCTCTAACCTGTTGTAAACATCAATGTGTAGTTGGCTGATTGGGGTCTAGTGTGTTAGCACATTGTATGCAAATACCTCTAACTAGTGAGGACCAGTGAGGACAATGGGTGGAGATAATCTGATCAGTGTCTCCAAGAAGATGTTGGACTGTGCATTGTTCAAAAGAGACAGGGAGTCTGCTCTCCTTGGTATAGGTGAGGGGGGAAGGATCTGTGACTCAGCCCTTCCCACCCCCAGGTATAGGAAGTAACAGTCTTAGTATATAGATGTAGCTAGCAGTTAGTATGTGTTAGCCGGCCTGTGCACAGCTCTGCAGAGAGCCAGGACTTAGTTACAGGACCAAGGAACCAAAGTTATCATTGGATTGTGACTTCTGTGGACTTATTGTTATTACGGTTGATGTGACCGCCGCCGGCTACTAACTTTGTGGATTACAATAAATTGCTGTTGTCTCCCGACCTCTTGCGTCCGTGTTGATTCAAAAGACCATCCGGAGGAAGACGTATACCTTTGTTCCGTGACACGCATATATATGTGCGCGCATATATATGTGCGCGCATATATATGTGCGCGCATATATATGTGCGCGCATATATATGTGCGCGCATATATATGTGCGCGCATATATATGTGCGCGCATATATATGTGCGCGCATATATATGTGCGCGCATATATATGTGCGCGCATATATATGTGCGCGCATATATATGTGCAGGGTGGGGTGCATATATATGTGCGCTCATAAATATGTGCGTGCATATATATGTGCAATCTGGGGTGCACATATATGTGTGCGCATATGTATGTGCAGGGTGGGGCGCATATATATGTGCGCCCATATATATGTACACGCATATATATGTGCGCGCATATCTATGAGCAGGGTGGGGTGCATATATATGTGTGCGCATATATATGTGCATGCATATATATGTGCAGGGTGGGGTGCATATATATGTGCGCGCATATATATGTGCAGGGTGGGGTGCATATATATGTGCGTGCATATATATGTGCGCGCATATATATGTGCAGGGTGGGGTGCGCGCATATATATGAGCGCGCATATATATGTGCGCTCATATATATGTGCGCGCATATATATGTGCGCGCATATATATGTGCAGGGTGGGGTGCATGTATATGTGCGCGCATATATATGTGCAGGGTGGGGTGTGTATATATGTGCGCGCATATTTATGTGCACGCATATATATGTGCGCGCATATATATGTGCAGGGTGGGGTGCGTATATATGTGCGCGCATATATACGTGCGCGCATATATACGTGCGCGCATATATATGTGCGCGCATATATATGTGCTCGCATATATATGTGCGCGCATATATATGTGCAGGGTGGGGTGCATGTATATGTGCGCACATATATATGTGCAGGGTGGGGTGCATGTATATGTGCACGCATATATATGTGCGCGAATATTTATGTGCGCGCATATTTATGTGCGCGCATATTTATGTGCGTGCATATATATGTGCAGGGTGGTTGCATATATATGTGAGTGCATATATATGTGCGCGCATATATATGTGCGCGCATATATATGTGCACGCATATATATGTGCGCGCATATATATGTGCGCGCATATATATGCGCAGGGTGGGGCGCGTATATATATGTGCGCGCATATATATGTGCGCGCATATATATGTGCGCGCATATATATGTGCGCGCATATATATGTGCGCGCATATATATGTGCGCGCATATATATGTGCAGGGTGGGGTGCCTATATATGTGCGCGCATATATATGTGCGCGCTTATATATGTGCGCGCATATATATGTGCGCGCATATTTATGTGCGCGCATATTTATGTGCGCGCATATATATGTGCAGGGTGGGGTGCATATATATGTGCGCGCATATATATGTGCGCTCATATATATGTGCAGGGTGGTGTACATGTATATATGTGCGCATATATATGTGCAGGGTGGGGTGTGTACATATGTGCGCGCATATTTATGTGCGCGCATATATATGTGCGCGCATATATATGTGCAGGGTGGGGTGCATATATATGTGCGTGCATATATATGTGCGCGCATATATATGTGCGCGCATATATATGTGCGCGCATATATATGTGCGCGCATATATATGTGCACGCATATATATATGCAGGGTGGGGTGCGTATATATGTGCGCGCATATATATGTGCGCGCATATATATGTGCGCGCATATATATGTGAAGGGTGGGGTGCCTATATATGTGCGCGCATATATATGTGCGCGCATATATATGTGCGCGCATATTTATGTGCGCGCATATTTATGTGCGCGCATATATATGTGCAGGGTGGGGTGCGTATATATGTGCGCGCATATATATGTGCGCGCATATATATGTGCAGGGTGGGGTGCCTATATATGTGCGCGCATATATATGTGCGCGCATATATATGTGCGCGCATATATATGTGCAGGGTGTGGTGCATATATATGTGCGCGCATATATATGTGCGCGCATATATATGTGCAGGGTGGGGTGCGTATATATGTGCGTGCATATATATGTGCGCGCATATATATGTGCGCGCATATATATGTGCGCGCATATATATGTGCGCGCATATATATGTGCGCTCATATATATGTGCAGGGTGGGGTGCATGTATATATGCGCGCATATATATGTGCAGGGTGGGGTGTGTACATATGTGCACGCATATTTATGTGCGCGCATATATATGTGCGCGCATATATATGCGCAGGGTGGGGTGCATATATATGTGCGCGCATATATATGTGCGCGCATATATATGTGCGCGCATATATATGTGCGCGCATATATATATGTGCGCACACATATATATGCGCGCATATATATGTGCAGGGTGGGGTGCGTATATATGTGCGCGCATATTTATGTGCCCGCATAAATGTGTGCGTGCATATATATGTGCAATGTGGGGTGCACATATATGTGTGCGCATATGTATGTGCAGGGTGGGGCGCATATATATGTGCGCGCATATATATGTGCAGGGTGGGGAGCGTATATTTGTGCGCGCATATTTATGTGCGCGCATATATATGTGCAGGGTGGGGAGCATATATATGTGCGCGCATATATATGTGCGCGCATATATATGTGCGCGCATATATATGTGCAGGGTGGGGTGCATGTATATGTGCGCGCATATATATGTGCAGGGTGGGGTGTGTATATATGTGCGCGCATATTTATGTGCGCGCATATATATGTGCGCGCATATATATGTGCAGGGTGGGGTGCGTATATATGTGCGCGCATATATATGTGCGCGCATATATACGTGCGCGCATATATACGTGCGCGCATATATACGTGCGCGCATATATACGTGCGCGCATATATACGTGCGCGCATATATATGTGCGCGCATATATATGTGCAGGGTGGGGTGCATGTATATGTGCGCACATATATATGTGCTGGTTGGGGTGTGTATATATGTGCGCGCATATTTATATGCGCGCATATATATGTGCGCGCATATATATGTGTGCGCATATATATGTGCAGGGTGGGGTGCGTATATATGTGCGCGCATATTTATGTGCGCGCATATATATGCGCGCATATTTATGTGCGCGCATATATATGCGCGCATATATATGTGCAGGGTGGGGTGCATATATATGTGCGCGCATATATATGTGCGCGCATATATATGTGCGCGCAAATATATGTGCGCGCATATATATGTGCGCGCATATATATATGCGCGCATATCATATATATGTGCGCGCATATATATATGCGCGCATATATATATGCGCGCATATATATGTGCAGGGTGGGGTGCATATATATGTGCGCTCATAAATATGTGCGTGCATATATATGTGCAATGTGGGGTGCACATATATGTGTGCGCATATGTATGTGCAGGGTGGGGCGCATATATATGTGCGCCCATATATATGTGCACGCATATATATGTGCACGCATATATATGAGCAGGGTGGGGTGCATATATATGTGTGCGCATATATATGTGCGCGCATATATATGTGCAGGGTGGGATGCATATATATGTGCGCGCATATATATGTGCAGGGTGGGGTGCATATATATGTGCGTGCATATGTATGTGCGCGCATATATATGTGCAGGGTGGGGTGCCCGCATATATATGTGCGCGCATATATATGTGCGCGCATATATATTTGCGCGCATATATATGTGCAGGGTGGGGTGCATGTATATGTGCGCGCATATATATGTGCAGGGTGGGGTGTGTATATATGTGCGCGCATATTTATGTGCGCGCATATATATGTGCGCGCATATATATGTGCAGGGTGGGGTGCGTATATATTTGCGCGCATATATATCTGCGCGCATATATACGTGCGCGCATATATATGTGCGCGCATATATATGTGCGCGCATATATATGTGCGCGCATATATATGTGCACGGTGGGGTGCATGTATATGTGCGCACATATATATGTGCTGGGTGGGGTTTGTATATATGTGCGCGCATATTTATGTGCGCGCATATATATGTGCGCGCATATATATGTGAGCGCATATATATGTGCAGGGTGGGGTGCATATATATGTGCGCGCATATATATGTGTGCGCATATATATGTGCAGGGTGGGTGCATATATATGTGCGCGCATATATATGTGTGCGCATATATATGTGCGCGCATATATATGTGCGCGCATATATATGTGCAGGGTGGGGCGCGTATATATATGTGCGCGCATATATATGTGCGCGCATATATATGTGCAGGGTGGGGTGCCTATATATGTGCGCGCATATATATGTGCGCGCATATATATGTGCGCGCATATATATGTGCGCGCATATTTATGTGCGCGCATATTTATGTGCGCGCATATATATGTGCAGGGTGTGGTGCATATATATGTGCGCGCATATATATGTGCGCGCATATGTATGTGCAGGGTGGGGTGCGTATATATGTGCGTGCATATATATGTGCGCGCATATATATGTGCGCGCATATATATGTGCGCGCATATATATGTTCGCGCATATATATGTGCGCGCATATATATGTGCGCTCATATATATGTGCAGGGTGGGGTGCATGTATATGTGCGCGCATATATATGTGCAGGGTGGGGTGTGTACATATGTGCGCGCATATTTATGTGCGCGCATATATATGTGCGCGCATATATATGTGCAGGGTGGGGTGCATATATATGTGCGAGCATATATATGTGCGCGCATATATATGTGCGCGCATATATATATGTGCGCGCATATATATATGCGCGAATATATATGTGCAGGGTGGGGAGCGTATATATATGTGCGCGCATATATATGTGCGCGCATATATATGTGCGCGCATATATATGTGCGCGCATATATGTGCGTGCATATATATGTGCAGGGTGGGGTGCACATATATGTGCGCGCATATATATGTGTGCGCATAAATATGTGCGTGCATATATATGTGCAATGTGGGGTGCACATATATGTGTGCGCATATGTATGTGCAGTGTGGGGAGCATATATATGTGCGCGCATATATATGTGCGCGCATATATATGTGCAGGGTGGGGTGCATATATTTGTGCGCGCATATATATGTGCGCGCATATATATGTGCAGGGTGGGGAGCATATATATGTGCGCGCATATATATGTGCAGGGTGGGGTGCATATATATGTGCGCGCATATATATGTGGGCGCATAAATATGTGCGTGCATATATATGTGCAATGTGGTGTGCACATATATGTGTGCGCTTATGTATATGCAGGGTGGGGCGCATATATATGTGCGCCCATATATATGTGCACGCATATATATGTGCGCACATATATATGAGCAGGGTGGGGTGCATATATATGTGTGCGCATATATATGTGTGCGCATATATATGCGCAGGGTGGGGTGCATATATATGTGCGCGCATATATATATGTGCGCGCATATATATGTGCGCGCATATATATGTGCGCGCATATATATGTGCAGGGTGGGGTGCGTATATATGTGCGCGCATATATATGTGCGCGCATATATATGTGCGCGCATATATATCTTCGCGCATATATATGTGCGCTCATATATATGTGCAGGGTGGGGTGCATGTATATGTGCGCACATATATATGTGCAGGGTGGGGTGTGTACATATGTGCGCGCATATTTATGTGCGCGCATATATATGTGCGCGCATATATATGTGCAGGGTGGGGTGCATATATATGTGCGCGCATATATATGTGCGCGCATATATATGTGCGCGCATATATATATGTGCGCGCATATATATGTGCGCGCATATATATGTGCAGGGTGGGGAGCGTATATATGTGTGCGCATATTTATGTGCGCGCATAAATATGTGCGCGCATATATATGTGCGCGCATATATATGTGCGCGCAAATTTATGTGCGCGCATATTTATGTGCGCGCATATATATGTGCAGGGTGGGGTGCATATATATGTGCGCGCATATATATGTGCGCGCATATATATGTGCGCGCATATATATTTGCGCGCATATATGTGCGTGCATATATATGTGCAGGGTGGGGTGCATATATATGTGCGCGCATATATATGTGCGCGCATAAATATGTGCGTGCATATATATGTGCAATGTGGGGTGCACATATATGTGTGCTCATATGTATGTGCAGTGTGGGGCGCATATATATGTGCGCGCATATATATGTGCGCGCATATATATGTACAGGGTGGGGTACATATATTTGTGCGCGCATATATATGTGCGCGCATATATATGTGCAGGGTGGGGAGCATATATATGTGCGCGCATATATATGTGCGCACATATATATGTGCGCGCATATATATGTGCGCGCATACATATGTGCGCGCATACATATGTGCGCGCATATATATGTGCGCGCATATATATGTGCAGGGTGGGGTGCGTATATATGTGCGCGCATATATATGTGCGCGCATATATATGTGCGCGCATATATATGTGCGCGCATATATATGTGCGCGCATATATATGTGCGCGCATATATATGTGCGCGCATATATATGTGCGCGCATATATATGTGCAGGGTGGGGTGCATATATATGTGCGCGCATATATATGTGCGCGCATAAATATGTGTGTTCATATATATGTGCAATGTGGGATGCACATATATGTGTGCGCTTATGTATGTGCAGGGTGGGGCGCATATATATGTGCGCCCATATAAATGTGCACACATATATATGTGCGCGCATATATATGAGCAGGGTGGGGTGCATATATATGTGTGCGCATATATATGTGCGCGCATATATATGCGCAGGGTGGGGTGCATATATATGTGCGCGCATATATATATGTGTGCGCATATATATGTGCAGGGTGGGGTGCATGTATATGTGCTCGCATATATATGTGCAGGGTGGGGTGCGTATATATGTACGCGCATATTTATGTGTGCGAATATATATGTGCGCGCATATATATGTGCAGGGTGGGGTGCATATATATGTGTGCGCATATCTATGTGTGCGCATATATATGTGCGCGCATATATATGTGCGCGCATAAATATTTGCGCGCATATATATGTGCGCGCATATATATGTGCAGGGTAGGGTTCATGTATATGTGCGAGCATATATATTTGCGCGCATACATATGTGCAGGGTGGGGAGCGTATATATGTGCACGCATATTTATGTGCACGCATATATATGTGCGCGCATATATATGTGCAAGGTGGGGTGCATATATATGTGTGCGCATATATATGTGCGCGCATATATATGTGCAGGGTGGGGTGCGTATATATGTTCGCGCATACATATGTTCGCGCATACATATGTTCGCGCATATATATGTTCGCGCATATATATGTGCGCACATATATATGTGCGCGCATATATTTGTGCGCACATATATATGTGCGCGCATATATGTGCGCGCATATATATGTGCAGGGTGGGGTGCGTATATATGTGCGTGCATATTTATGTGCGCGCATATATATGTGCGCGCATATATATGTGCAGGGTGGGGTGCATATATATGTGCGTGCATATATATGTGCGCGCATATAAATGTGCAGGGTGGGGTGCGCGCATATATATGTGCGCGCATATATATGTTCGCGCATATATATGTATATGTATATGTGCGCATATATTTGTGCGCACATATATATGGGGGTGCATATATTTGTGCGCGCATATATATGTGCAGGGTGGGGTGTGTATATATGTGTTCGCATATGTATGTGCGCGCATATGTATGTGCGCGCATATGTATGTGCGCGCATATATATGTGCAGGATGGGGTGCATGTATATGTGCGCGCATATATATGTGCAGGGTGGGGTGTGTATATATGTAGGCGCATATTTATGTGCGCGCATATATATGTGCGCGCATATTTATGTGCACGCATATATATGTGCGCGCATATATATGTGCGCGCATATTTATGTGCGCGCATATATATGTGCGCGCATATATATGTGCGCGCATATATATGTGCAGGGTGGGGTGCACATATATGTGCGCGCACATATATGTGCAGGGTGGGGTGCATATATATGTGCGCGCATATATGTGCGCGCATATATTTGTGCAGGGTGGGGGCGTATATATGTGCGCACATATATATGTGCGCGCATATATGTGTGCGCGCATATATATGTGCGCGCATATATATGTGCGCGCATATATATGTGCGCGCATATATATGTGCGCGCATATATATGTGCGCGCATATATATGTGCGCGCATATATATGTGCAGGGTGGGGTGCATGTATATGTGCGCGCATATATATGTGCAGGGTGGGGTGTGTATATATGTGCGCGCATATTTATGTGCGCGCATATATATGTGCGCGCATATATATGTGCAGGGTGGGGTGCATATATATGTGCGTGCATATATATGTGCGCGCATATATATGTGCGCGCATATATGTGTGCAGGGTGGGGTGCATATATATGTGCGCGCATATATATGTGCGCGCATATATATGTGCGCGCATATATATCTGCAGGGTGGGGTGCGTATATATGTGCGCGCATATATATGTGCGCGCATATATATGTGCGCGCATATATATGTGCGCGCATATATATGTGCGCGCATATATATGTGCGCGCATATATATGTGCAGGGTGGGGGTGCATGTATATGTGCGCACATATATATGTGCAGGGTGGGGTGTGTATATATGTGCGCGCATATTTATGTGCGCGCATATATATGTGCGCGCATATATATGTGCGCGCATATTTATATGCGCGCATATTTATGTGAGCGCATATATATGTGCAGGGTGGTGTGCATATATATGTGCGCGCATATATATGTGCGCGCATATATATGTGCAGGGTGGGGTGCGTATATATGTGCGCGCATATATATGTGCGCGCATATATATGTGCGCGCATATATATGTGCGCGCATATATTTGTGCGTGCATATATATGTGCAGGGTGGGCGCAAATATATGTGCGCGCATATATATGTGCGCGCATATATATGTGCGCGCATATATATGTGCGCGCATATATATGTTCGCGCATATATATGTGCGCGCATATATATGTGCAGGGTGGGGCGCGTATATATATGTGCGCGCATATATATGTGCGCGCATATATATGTGCGTGCATATATATGTGCAGGGTGGGGTGCCTATATATGTGCGCGCATATATATGTGCGCGCATATATATGTGCGCGCATATTTATGTGCGCGCATATTTATGTGCGCGCATATATATGTGCAGGGTGGGGTGCATATATATGTGCGCGCATATATATGTGCGCGCATATATATGTGCGCGCATATATTTGTGCGCGCATATATATGTGCGCGCATATATATGTGCGCGCATATATATGTGCAGGGTGGGGTGCGTATATATGTGCGTGCATATTTATGTGCGCGCATATTTATGTGCGCGCATATATATGTGCAGGGTGGGGTGCATATATATGTGCGTGCATATATATATGCGCGCATATATATGTGCAGGGTGGGGTGAGCGCATACATATATGTGCGCGCATATATATGTTCGCGCATATATATGTGCGCGCATATATTTGTGCGCACATATATATGTGCGCGCATATATATGTGCGCGCATATATATGTGCAGGGTGGGGTGCATGTATATGTGCGCACATATATATGTGCAGGGTGGGGTGTGTATATATGTGCGCGCATATTTATGTGCGCGCATATATATGTGTGCGCATATATATGTTCGCGCATATATATGTGCGCGCATATATATGTGCGCGCATATATTTGTGCGCACATATATATGGGGGTGCATATATTTGTGCGCGCATATATATGTGCAGGGTGGGGTGCGTATATATGTGTGCGCATATGTATGTGCGCGCATATGTATGTGCGCGCATATGTATGTGCGCGCATATGTATGTGCGCGCATATATATGTGCGCGCATATATATGTGCAGGGTGGGGTGCATGTATATGTGCGCGCATATATATGTGCAGGGTGGGGTGTGTATATATGTAGGCGCATATTTATGTGCGCGCATATATATGTGCGCGCATATTTATGTGCGCGCATATATATGTGCGCGCATATATATGTGCGCGCATATTTATGTGCGCGCATATATATGTGCGCGCATATATATGTGCGCGCATATATATGTGCAGGGTGGGGTGCACATATATGTGCGCGCACATATATGTGCAGGGTGGGGTGCATATATATGTGCGCGCATATATGTGCGCGCATATATATGTGCAGGGTGGGGGCGTATATATGTGCGCGCATATATATGTGCGCGCATATATATGTGCGCGCATATATATGTGCGCGCATATATATGTGCGCGCATATATATGTGCGCGCATATATATGTGCGCGCATATATATGTGCGCGCATATATATGTGCGCGCATATATATGTGCGCGCATATATATGTGCAGGGTGGGGTGCATGTATATGTGCGCGCATATATATGTGCAGGGTGGGGTGTGTATATATGTGCGCGCATATTTATGTGCGCGCATATATATGTGCGCGCATATATATATGTGCAGGGTGGGGTGCATATATATGTGCGTGCATATATATGTGCGCGCATATATATGTGCGCGCATATATGTGTGCAGGGTGGGGTGCATATATATGTGCGCGCATGTATATGTGCGCGCATATATATCTGCAGGGTGGGGTGCGTATATATGTGCGCGCATATATATAAGCACGCATATATATGTGCACGCATATATATGTGCGCGCATATATATGTGCGCGCATATATATGTGCGCGCATATATATGTGCGCGCATATATATGTGCAGGGTGGGGTGCATGTATATGTGCGCACATATATATGTGCAGGGTGGGGTGTGTATATATGTGCGTGCCTATTTATGTGCGCGCATATATATGTGCGCGCATATATATGTGCGCGCATATTTATGTGCGCGCATATTTATGTGAGCGCATATATATGTGAAGGGTGGTGTGCATATATATGTGCGCACATATATATGTGCAGGGTGGGGTGCATATATATGTGCGCGCATATATGTGCGCGCATATATATGTGCAGGGTGGGGGCGTATATATGTGCGCGCATATATATGTGCGCGCATATATATGTGCGCGCATATATATGTGCGCGCATATATATGTGCGCGCATATATATGTGCGCGCATATATATGTGCGCGCATATATATGTGCGCGCATATATATGTGCAGGGTGGGGTGCATGTATATGTGCGCGCATATATATGTGCAGGGTGGGGTGTGTATATATGTGCGCGCATATTTATGTGCGCGCATATATATGTGCGCGCATATATATGTGCAGGGTGGGGTGCATATATATGTGCGTGCATATTTATGTGCGCGCATATATATGTGCGCGCATATATATGTGCAGGGTGGGGTGCGTATATGTCACGGGATGGTTAGAGTCCGGCAATAGGCAATGTGTAATATATATTTCATGTGGAATGTATTCTCTAACCTGTTGTATACATCAATGTGTAGTTGGCTGATTCGGGTCTAGTGTGTTAGCACATTGTATGCAAATACCTCTAACTAGTGAGGACCAGTGAGGACAATGGGTGGAGATAATCTGATCGGTGTCTCCAAGAAGATGTTGGATGGTGCATTGTCCATAGTAGACAGGGAGTCTGCTCTCCTTGGTATAGGTGAGGGGGGAAGGATCTGTGGCTCAGCCCTTCCCACCCACAGATAGAGGAAGTAACAGTTTAGTATATAGATGTAGCTAGCAGTTAGTATGAGTTAGCCGGCCTGTGCACAGCTCTGTAGAGAGCCAGGATATAGTTACAGGACCAAGGAACCAAAGTTATCATTGGATTGTGACTTCTGTGGACTTATTGTTATTACGGTTGATGTGACCGCCGCCGGCTACTAACTTTGTGGATTACAATAAATTGCTGTTGTCTCCCGACCTCTTGCGTCCGTGTTGATTCAAAAGACCTTCCGGAGGAAGACGTATACCTTTGCTCCGTGACAACTGGTTGGCAGCGGTGGGATCAACAGCGGACAGCGAGATGGACTACAGCAGCCCAGCGATTAATGGAGCCACAACCTCAGAATACAGGAACTGGACTATGGCAAGTCTACAAGTAAGAGCCCGGGAACTAAACCTGAGTTACCAGGGAAGAACGAAAGATCAACTGATCGAGGCACTGGAGGAGATGACCCTGCAAAGCGACCATGAGGAGGGCTGCCCCCAGGAGACAGTAGAGATACGGGAGTGGCAGGTACAGACCCAAAAGAGCAGATGGGTTGTTTTGTATGAGGAGGAATTGGCAGTGCTGGGGCTAGAAGCAACTGGAGAGCAAAGGAGTAGAGCGTTACAGAGGGCTCAGGAAACGGAGAAGGAGGAACAGAGAATGGCGTATGAAAAGGAAAGAATGGCGCATGAAATGCGAATGGCTGAGATAACTGCGCGGAATTATAATCAAACGTCGACCCCCAGCCCAACAGTGAGAGAACCACCATATGTCTCCCATAAACACTTCAAGACCTTTGATGAAGCGGCTGGGGATGTTGATGGATATTTTCAGGACTTCGAACACCAGTGCCGCCTGATGGAAGTCCCAGAGAAGGATTGGGTCCGGTATCTGGTGGGACACCTACGAGATGGGGCTGCGGAAGCTCTCAGAGCCATGGACCCTAGTGATCAGCGGGACTATGAGGCCATTAAAAGAGCGGTGCAGAAGTATTATGCAGTCACTCCAGAGTCCTACCGAGTTCAGTTCCGCTCTTTGTCTTACAATGGGGGAAGCTCCTTCCACATGTTCGCCCACAAGTTGAAGCAAGCATGCAAGCGCTGGCTAGAAGGAGAGGAGGCTGTCACAGTCGATAAGATCCTCCAAGTCATACTTAAGGAACAGTTCTTTTCCCAGTGCCCCGCTGAGATCCGTGAGTGGGTGCTGGAACGGAACCCAGCCACAGTTGAGCAAGCTGCTTCTCTTGCAGATGAGGGCCTGACCATCAAGCCGCAGTGGAAGAGGTTGTTTGCAGAGGAGCGGAAAACTACCACAGTCCGCCAGACACCCTTCAGCCAGCCACCCACCTTTCGTGTCCGGCCTCAGGATTACAATTCCCCCTCTACCCCTGCCCCAGCCCATCGGCCTCCAGCTATGAACAACCCTGTCCCTAGACAACGACCCACTGGAAGAATGCTAGAGCGCAGATGTTTTGGGTGCAGGCGGCCTGGACATTTGCAAGCTAGTTGCCCTGCTAACATGGGGGCACGGGCCACCGTGGCATCCCGGCCTATTCACTACCTGGGAACCACCCCTAGGACAGAAAGTTTGGCCCCATTTCCAGATGACTCCATGAATGACCCATCTGTTCCACCTCCAGGGGTCTATGGGATTCAGCCTTCCGCCACACATCCCGCAAACCTTCAGAGGAAGCACTTGCAGGAGGTCCTACTGGATGGCCGAACAGTTGTTGGATTCCGGGACTCGGGAGCTTTCCTAACGGTAGCGGACCCCCGAGTGATTCGACCCGAGGCCCTAGAGGAGGGCCCTGGCATTTCTATCAAGTTGGCAGGGGGTACTCAAAGATGTATTCCTAAAGCTACCGTGGAACTCGACTATGGTTATGGACCAAAACGATGCACAATTGGTGTGATGAGCGGGCTGCCGGCCGATGTTCTGTTAGGCAACGATGTTGGAAATCTACAGTGCCACTTTGTGGGAGCAGTGACCCGAAGCCAAGCTCAGGGAGAAGCCAACATGGATCCACCGGATTTTCTGCCAGATGCCAGCCCTTCAACTTTACCATTCAGTACCGCCGAGGGAACCAACACCAGAACGCGGATGGGTTATCCCGGCAGGAGGACATATGAGCTATAGAGACTGATGTGCATTCCCCAATTTACCTGTGTAGGCCAATTGTGTCATGCACATGTTTTGAGAGGGGGAGGGGTTGTCACGGGATGGTTAGAGTCCGGCAATAGGCAATGTGTAATATATATTTCATGTGGAATGTATTCTCTAACCTGTTGTATACATCAATGTGTAGTTGGCTGATTCGGGTCTAGTGTGTTAGCACATTGTATGCAAATACCTCTAACTAGTGAGGACCAGTGAGGACAATGGGTGGAGATAATCTGATCGGTGTCTCCAAGAAGATGTTGGATGGTGCATTGTCCATAGTAGACAGGGAGTCTGCTCTCCTTGGTATAGGTGAGGGGGGAAGGATCTGTGGCTCAGCCCTTCCCACCCACAGATAGAGGAAGTAACAGTTTAGTATATAGATGTAGCTAGCAGTTAGTATGAGTTAGCCGGCCTGTGCACAGCTCTGTAGAGAGCCAGGATATAGTTACAGGACCAAGGAACCAAAGTTATCATTGGATTGTGACTTCTGTGGACTTATTGTTATTACGGTTGATGTGACCGCCGCCGGCTACTAACTTTGTGGATTACAATAAATTGCTGTTGTCTCCCGACCTCTTGCGTCCGTGTTGATTCAAAAGACCTTCCGGAGGAAGACGTATACCTTTGCTCCGTGACAGTATATATGTGCGTGCATATTTATGTGCGCGCATATATATTTGCGCGCATATATATGTGCAGGGTAGGGTGCATATTTATGTGCGTGCATATATATGTGCGCGCATATAAATGTGCAGGGTGGGGTGCGCGCATATATATGTGCAGGGTGGGGTGTGTATATATGTGCGCGCATATTTATGTGCGCGCATATATATGTGCGCGCATATATATGTGCAGGGTGGTGTCTATATATATGTGCGCGCATATATATGTGCAGGGTGGGGCGCGTATATATATGTGCGTGCATATATATGTGCGCGCATATATATGTGCGCGCATATATATATGTGCAGGGTGGGGTGCGTATATATGTGCGTGCATATTTATGTGCGCCCATATATATGTGCAGGGTGGGGTGCATATATATGTGCGCGCATATATATGTGCAGGGTGGGGTGCGTATATATGTGTGCGCATATTTATATGCGCGCATATATATGTGCGCGCATATATATGTGCAGGGTGGGGTGCATATATATGTGTGCGCATATATATGTGCGCGCATATATATGTGCAGGGTGGGGAGCGTATATATGTTCGCGCATATATATGTTCGCGCATACATATGTTCGCGCATACATATGTTCGCGCATACATATGTTCGCGCATATATATGTTCGCGCATATATATGTTCGCGCATACATATGTTCGCGCATACATATGTGCGCGCATATATATGTGCGCGCATATTTATGTGCGCGCATATTTATGTGAGCGCATATATATGTGCAGGGTGGTGTGCATATATATGTGCGCGCATATATATGTGCGCGCATATATATGTGCAGGGTGGGGTGCGTATATATGTGCGCGCATATATATGTGCGCGCATATATATGTGCGCGCATATATATGTGCGCGCATATATTTGTGCGCGCATATATATGTGCAGGGTGGGCGCAAATATATGTGCGCGCATATATATGTGCGCGCATATATATGTGCGCGCATATATATGTGCGCGCATATATATGTGAGCGCATATATATGTGCGCGCATATATATGTGCGCGCATATATATGTGCAGGGTGGGGCGCGTATATATATGTGCGCGCATATATATGTGCGCGCATATATATGTGCGCGCATATATATGTGCAGGGTGGGGTGCCTATATATGTGCGCGCATATATATGTGCGCGCATATATATGTGCGCGCATATTTATGTGCGCGCATATTTATGTGCGCGCATATATATGTGCAGGGTGGGGTGCATATATATGTGCGCGCATATATATGTGCGCGCATATATATGTGTGCGCATATATTTGTGTGCGCATATATTTGTGCGCGCATATATATGTGCGCGCATATATATGTGCAGGGTGGGGTGCGTATATATGTGCGTGCATATTTATGTGCGCGCATATTTATGTGCGCGCATATATATGTGCAGGGTGGGGTGCATATATATGTGCGTGCATATATATATGCGCGCATATATATGTGCAGGGTGGGGTGCATATATATGTGCGCACATATATATGTGCGCGCATATATATGTGCGCGCATATATTTGTGCGCGCATATATATGTGCGCGCATATATATGTGCGCGCATATATATGTGCAGGGTGGGGTGCGTATATATGTGCGTGCATATTTATGTGCGCGCATATATATGTGCGCGCATATATATGTGCGCGCATATATTTGTGCGCGCATATATATGTGCGCGCATATATATGTGCGCGCATATATATGTGCAGGGTGGGGTGCGTATATATGTGCGTGCATATTTATGTGCGCGCATATTTATGTGCGCGCATATATATGTGCAGGGTGGGGTGCATATATATGTGCGTGCATATATATATGCGCGCATATATATGTGCAGGGTGGGGTGAGCGCATACATATATGTGCGCGCATATATATGTTCGCGCATATATATGTGCAGGGTGGGGTGCATGTATATGTGCGCGCATATATATGTGCAGGGTGGGGTGTGTATATATGTGCGCGCATATTTATGTGCGCGCATATATATGTGCGCGCATATATATGTTCGCGCATATATATGTGCGCGCATATATATGTGCGCGCATATATTTGTGCGCACATATATATGGGGTGCATATATTTGTGCGCGCATATATATGTGCAGGGTTGGGTGCGTATATATGTGTGCGCATATGTATGTGCAGGGTGGGGTGCGCGCATATATATGTGCGCGCATATATATGTGCGCGCATATATATGTGCAGGGTGGGGTTCATGTATATGTGCAGGTTTGGGTGCATACATATGTTCGCGCATACATATGTTCGCGCATATATATGTTCGCGCATATATATGTACGCGCATATATATGTGCAGGGTGGGGTGCATATATATGTGCAGGTTTGGGTGCATATATATGTGCGTGCATATATATGTGCGCGCATATATATGTGCAGGGTGGGGTGCGCGCATATATATGTGCGCGCATATATATGTGCGCGCATATATATGTGCAGGGTGGGGTTCATGTATATGTGCGCGCATATATATGTGCAGGGTGGGGTGTGTATATATGTGCGCGCATATTTATGTGCGCGCATATATATGTGCGCGCATATATATCTGCAGGGTGGGGTGCATATATATGTGCGCGCATATATATGTGCGCGCATATATATGTGCAGGGTGGGGTGCATATATATGTGCGTGCATATATATGTGCGCGCATATATATGTGCGCGCATATATGTGTGCAGGGTGGGGTGCATATATATGTGCGCGCATGTATATGTGCGCGCATATATATCTGCAGGGTGGGGTGCGTATATATGTGCGCGCATATATATGTGCGCGCATATATATGTGCGCGCATATATATGTGCGCGCATATATATGTGCGCGCATATATATGTGCGCGCATATATATGTGCGCGCATATATATGTGCAGGGTGGGGTGCATGTATATGTGCGCACATATATATGTGCAGGGTGGGGTGTGTATATATGTGCGCGCATATTTATGTGCGCGCATATATATGTGCGCGCATATATATGTGCAGGGTGGGGTGCATGTATATGTGCGCGCATATATATGTGCAGGGTGGGGTGTGTATATATGTGCGCGCATATTTATGTGCGTGCATATATATGTGCGCGCATATATATGTGCAGGGTGGGGTGCATATATATGTGCGTGCATATATATGTGCGCGCATATATATGTGCGCGCATATATGTGTGCAGGGTGGGGTGCATATATATGTGCGCGCATATATATGTGCGCGCATATATATGTGCAGGGTGCGGTGCGTATATATGTGCGTGCATATATATGTGCGTGCATATATATGTGCGCGCATATATATGTGCGCGCTTATATATGTGCGCGCATATATATGTGCGCGCATATATATGTGCGCGCATATATATGTGCAGGGTGGGGTGCATGTATATGTGCGCACATATATATGTGCAGGGTGGGGTGTGTATATATGTGCGCGCATATTTATGTGCGCGCATATATATGTGCACGCATATATATGTGCGCGAATATTTATGTGCGCGCATATTTATGTGAGCGCATATATATGTGCAGGGTGGGGGTGCATATATATGTGCGCGCATATATATGTGCGCGCATATATATGTGCAGGGTGGGGTGCGTATATATGTGCGCGCATATATATGTGCGCGCATATATATGTGCACGCATATATATGTGCGCTCATATATTTGTGCGTGCATATATATGTGCAGGGTGGGTGCATATATATGTGCGCGCATATATATGTGCGTGCATATATATGTGCGCGCATATATATGTGCGCGCATATTTATGTGCAGGGTGGGGTGCGTATATATGTGCGCGCATATATATGTGCGCGCATATATATGTGCGCTCATATATATGTGCGCGCATATATATGTGCAGGGTGGGGTGCCTATATATGTGCGCGCATATATATGTGCGCGCATATTTATGTGCGCGCATATTTATGTGCGCGCATATATATGTGCAGGGTGGGGTGCATATATATGTGCGCGCATATATATGTGCGTGCATATATATGTGCAGGGTGGGGTGCGTATATATGTGCGCGCATATATATGTGCGCGCTGTCACGGGATGGTTAGAGTCTATACTATAGGCAATGTGTAATATATATTTCATGTGGAATGTATTCTCTAACCTGTTATATACATCAATGTGTAGTTGGCTGATTAGGGTCTAGTGTGTTAGCACATTGTATGCAAATACCTCTAACTAGTGAGGACAATGGGTGGAGATAATCTGATCAGTGTCTCCAAGAAGATGTTGGATGGTGCATTGTCCATAGTAGACAGGGAGTCTGCTCTGTTTGGCATAGGTGAGGGGGGAAGGATCTGTGACTCAGCCCTTCCCACCCACAGATATAGGTGTAACAGTCTTAGTATATAGTTGTAGCTGGAGTTAGTATGTGTTAGCTGGCCTGTGCACAGCTCTGCAGAGAGCCAGGATATAGTTACAGGACCAAGGAACCAAAGTTATCATTGGATTGTGACTTCTGTGGACTTATTGTTATTACGGTTGATGTGACCGCCGCCGGCTACTAACTTTGTGGATTACAATTCCCCCTCTACCCCTGCCCCAGCCCATCGGCCTCCAGCTATGAACAACCCTGTCCCTAGACAACGACCCACTGGAAGAATGCTAGAGCGCAGATGTTTTGGGTGCGGGAGGCCTGGACATTTGCAAGCTAGTTGCCCTGCTAACATGGGGGCACGGGCCACCGTGGCATCCCGGCCTATTCACTACCTGGGAACCACCCCTAGGACAGAAAGTTTGGCCCCATTTCCAGATGACTCCATGAATGACCCATCTGTTCCACCTCCAGGGGTCTATGGGATTCAGCCTTCCGCCACACATCCCGCAAACCTTCAGAGGAAGCACTTGCAGGAGGTCCTACTGGATGGCCGAACAGTTGTTGGATTCCGGGACTCGGGAGCTTTCCTAACGGTAGCGGACCCCCGAGTTGTGCGACCCGAGGCCCTAGAGGAGGGCCCTGGCATTTCTATCAAGTTGGCAGGGGGTACTCAAAGATGTATTCCTAAAGCTACCGTGGAACTCGACTATGGTTATGGACCAAAACGATGCACAATTGGCGTGATGAGCGGGCTGCCGGCCGATGTTCTGTTAGGCAACGATGTTGGAAATCTACAGTGCCACTTTGTGGGAGCAGTGACCCGAAGCCAAGCTCAGAGAGACGCCAACATGGATCGACCGGATTTTCTGCCAGATGCCAGCCCTTCAAACCTACAACTTTACCATTCAGTACCGCCGAGGGAACCAACACCAGAACACAGATGGGTTATCCCGGCAGGAGGACATATGAGCTATAGAGACTGATGTGCATTCCCCAATTTACCTGTGTAGGCCAATTGTGTCATGCACATGTTTTGAGAGGGGGAGGGGTTGTCACGGGATGGTTAGAGTCTATACTATAGGCAATGTGTAATATGTATTTCATGTGGAATGTATTCTCTAACCTGTTATATACATCAATGTGTAGTTGGCTGATTAGGGTCTAGTGTGTTAGCACATTGTATGCAAATACCTCTAACTAGTGAGGACCAGTGAGGACAATGGGTGGAGATAATCTGATCAGTGTCTCCAAGAAGATGTTGGATGGTGCATTGTCCACAGGAGACAGGGAGTCTGCTCTCCTTGGTATAGGTGAGGGGGGAAGGATCTGTGACTCAGCCCTCCCCACCCACAGATAGAGGAAGTAACAGTCTTAGTATATAGTTGTAGCTTGCAGTTAGTATGTGTTAGCCGGCCTGTGCACAGCTCTGCAGAGAGCCAGGATGTAGTTACAGGACCAAGGAACCAAAGCTATCATTGGATTGTAACTTCTGTGGACTTATTGTTATTACGGTTGATGTGACCGCCGCCGGCTACTAACTTTGTGGATTACAATAAATTGCTGTTGTCTCCCGACCTCTTGTGTCCGTGTTGATTCAAGATATCCTCCGGAGGAAGACGTATACCTTTGCTCCGTGACACGCGCATATATATGTGCGCGCATATATATGTGCAGGGTGGGGTGCGTATATATGTGCGTGCATATTTATGTGCGCGCATATATATGTGCAGGGTGGGGTACATATATATGTGCACGCATATATATGTGTGCGCATATATACGTGCAGGGTGTGGTGCGTATATATGTGTGCGCATATTTATGTGCGCGCATATATATGTGCAGGGTGGGGTGCGTATATATGTGCGTGCATATTTATGTGCGCGCATATATATTTGCGCGCATATATATGTGCAGGGTAGGGTGCATATATATGTGCGTGCATATATATGTGCGCGCATATATATGTGCAGGGTGGGGTGCGCGCATATATATGTGCAGGGTGGGGTGTGTATATATGTGCGCGCATATTTATGTGCGCGCATATATATGTGCGCGCATATATATGTGCAGGGTGGTGTGCATATATATGTGCACGCATATATATGTGCAGGGTGGGGCGCGTATATATATGTGCGTGCATATATATGTGCGCGCATATATATGTGCGCGCATATATATGTGCAGGGTGGGGTGCGTATATATGTGCGTGCATATTTATGTGCGCCCATATATATGTGCAGGGTGGGGTGCATATATATGTGCGCGCATATATATGTGCGCGCATATATATTTGCAGGGTGGGGTGCGTATATATGTGTGCGCATATTTATATGCGCGCATATATATGTGCGCGCATATATATGTGCAGGGTGGGGTGCATATATATGTGTGCGCATATATATGTGCGCGCATATATATGTGCAGGGTGGGGAGCGTATATATGTTCGCACATATATATGTTCGCGCATACATATGTTCGCGCATACATATGTTCGCGCATACATATGTTCGCGCATACATATGTTCGCGCATATATATGTACGCGCATATATATGTGCAGGGTGGGGTGCATATATATGTGCAGGTTTGGGTGCATATATATGTGCGTGCATATATATGTGCGCGCATATATATGTGCAGGGTGGGGTGTGTATATATGTGCGCGCATATTTATGTGCGCGCATATATATGTGCGCGCATATATATGTGCAGGGTGGGGTGCGTATATATTTACGCGCATATATATGTGCGCGCATATATACGTGCGCGCATATATATGTGCGCGCATATATATGTGTGCGCATATATATGTGCACGGTGGGGTGCATGTATATGTGCGCACATATATATATGTGCTGGGTGGGGTGTGTATATATGTGCGCGCATATTTATGTGCGCGCATATATATGTGCGCGCATATATATGTGAGCGCATATATATGTGCAGGGTGGGGTGCATATATATGTGCGCGCATATATATGTGTGTGCATATATATGTGCAGGGTGGGTGCATATATATGTGCGCGCATATATATGTGTGCGCATATATATGTGCGCGCATATATATGTGCGCGCATATATATGTGCAGGGTGGGGCGCGTATATATATGTGCGCGCATATATATGTGCGCGCATATATATGTGCAGGGTGGGGTGCCTATATATGTGCGCGCATATATATGTGCGCGCATATATATGTGCGCGCATATATATGTGCGCCATATATATGTGCGCGCATATATATGTGCGCGCATATATATGTGCGCGCATATTTATGTGCGCGCATATATATGTGCAGGGTGGGGTGCATATATATGTGCGCGCATATATATGTGCGCGCATATATATGTGCAGGGTGGGGTGCGTATATATGTGCGTGCATATATATGTGCGCGCATATATATGTGCGCGCATATATATGTTCGCGCATATATATGTGCGCGCATATATATGTGCGCTCATATATATGTGCAGGGTGGGGTGCATGTATATGTGCGCGCATATATATGTGCAGGGTGGGGTGTGTACATATGTGCGCGCATTTTTATGTGCGCGCATATATATGTGCGCGCATATATATGTGCAGGGTGGGGTGCATATATATGTGCGCGCATATATATGTGCGCGCATATATATGTGCAGGGTGGGGAGCGTATATATATGTGCGCGCATATTTATGTGCGTGCATAAATATGTGCGCGCATATATATGTGCGCGCAAATTTATGTGCGCGCATATTTATGTGCGCGCATATATATGTGCAGGGTGGGGTGCATATATATGTGCGCGCATATATATGTGCGCGCATATATATGTGCGCGCATATATATGTGCGCGCATATATATGTGCGCGCATATTTGTGCGTGCATATATATGTGCAGGGTGGGGTGCATATATATGTGCGCGCATATATATGTGTGCGCATAAATATGTGCGTGCATATATATGTGCAATGTGGGGTGCACATATATGTGTGCGCATATGTATGTGCAGTGTGGGGAGCATATATATGTGCGCGAATATATATGTGCGTGCATATATATGTGCAGGGTGGGGTGCATATATTTGTGCGCGCATATATATGTGCAGGGTGGGGAGCATATATATGTGCGCGCATATATATGTGCGCGCATATATATGTGCGCGCATACATATGTGCGCGCATACATATGTGCGCGCATATATATGTGCAGGGTGGATGCGTATATATGTGGGCGCATATTTATGTGCGTGCATATAAATGCGCGCATATTTATGTGCAGGGTGGGGTGCATGTATATGTGCGCGCATATATATGTGCAGGTGGGGGTGTGTATATATATTTGCGCGCATATTTATGTGCGCGCATATATATGTGCGCGCATATATATGTGCAGGGTGGGGTGCGTATATATGTGCGCGCATATATATGTGCACGCATATATATGTGCGTGCATATATATGTGCGCGCATATATATGTGCGCGCATATATATGTGCAGGGTGGGGTTCATGTATATGTGTGCACATATATATGTGCAGGGTGGGGTGTGTAAATATGTGCACGCATATTTATGTGCGTGCATATGTATGTGCGCGCATATATATGTGCGCGCATATTTATGTGTGCGCATATTTATGTGAGCACATATATATGTGCAGGGGTGGGGTGCATATATATGTGCGCGCATATATATGTGTGCGCATATATATGTGCAGGGTGGGTGCATATATATGTGCGCGCATATATATGTGCGCGCATGTATATGTGCGCGCATATATATGTGCGCGCATATATATGTGCGCGCATATATATGTGCGCGCATATATATGTGCAGGGTGGGGCACGTATATATATGTGCGCGCATATATATGTGCGCGCATATATATGTGCAGGGTGGGGCGCGTATATATATGTGCGCGCATATATATGTGCGCGCATATATATGTGCGCGCATATATATGTGCAGGGTGGGGTGCCTATATATGTGCGCGCATATATATGTGCGCGCATATATATGTGCGCGCATATATATGTGCGCGCATATTTATGTGCGCGCATATTTATGTGCGCGCACATATATGTGCAGGGTGGGGTGCATATATATGTGCGCGCATATATATGTGCGCGCATATATATGTGCGCGCATATATATGTGCAGGGTGGGGTGCGTATATATGTGCGCGCATATATATGTGCGCGCATATATATGTGCGCGCATATATATGTGCGCGCATATATATGTGTAGGGTGGGGTGCATATATATGTGCGCGCATATATATGTGCGGCGCATATATATGTGCGCGCATATATATGTGCAGGGTGGGGAGCGTATATATGTGCGCGCATATTTATGTGCGCGCATATATATGTGCAGGGTGGGGCGCGTATATATATGTGCGCGCATATATATGTGCGCGCATATATATGTGCGCGCATATATATGTGCAGGGTGGGGCGCGTATATATATGTGCGCGCATATATATGTGCGCGCATATATATGTGCGCGCATATATATGTGCAGGGTGGGGTGCCTATATATGTGCGCGCATATATATGTGCGCGCATATATATGTGCACGCATATATATGTGCGCGCATATTTATGTGCGCGCATATTTATGTGTGCGCATATATATGTGCAGGGTGGGGTGCATATATATGTGCGCGCATATATATGTGCGCGCATATATATGTGCAGGGTGGGGTGCGTATATATGTGCGCGCATATATATGTGCGCGCATATATATGTGCGCGCATATATATGTGCGCGCATATATATGTGTAGGGTGGGGTGCATATATATGTGCGCGCATATATATTTGTGCGCATAAATATGTGCGTGCATATATATGTGCAATGTGGGGTGCACATATATGTGTGCGCATATGTATGTGCAGTGTGGGGAGCATATATATGTGCGCGCATATATATGTGCGCGCATATATATGTGCAGGGTGGGGTGCATATATTTGTGCACGCATATATATGTGCGCGCATATATATGTGCAGGGTGGGGAGCATATATATGTGCGCGCATATATATGTGCAGGGTGGGGTGCATATATATGTGCGCGCATATATATGTGGGCGCATAAATATGTGCGTGCATATATATGTGCAATGTGGTGTGCACATATATGTGTGCGCTTATGTATATGCAGGGTGGGGCGCATATATATGTGCGCCCATATATATGTGCACGCATATGTATGTGCGCACATATATATGAGCAGGGTGGGGGTACATATATATGTGTGCGCATATATATGTGTGCGCATATATATGCGCAGGGTGGGGTGCATATATATGTGCGCGCATATATATATGTGCGCGCATATATATGTGCGCGCACATATATGTGCGCGCACATATATGTGCGCGCATATATATGTGCGCGCATATATATGTGCAGGGTGGGGTGCGTATATATGTGCGCGCATATATATGTGCGCGCACATATATGTGCGCGCATATATATGTGCGCGCTTATATATGTGCAGGGTGGGGTTCATGTATATGTGTGCACATATATATGTGCAGGGTGGGGTGTGTAAATATGTGCACGCATATTTATGTGCGTGCATATGTATGTGCGCGCATATATATGTGCGCGCATATTTATGTGTGCGCATATTTATGTGAGCACATATATATGTGCAGGGTGGGGTGCATATATATGTGCGCGCATATATATGTGTGCGCATATATATGTGCAGGGTGGGTGCATATATATGTGCGCGCATATATATGTGCGCGCATGTATATGTGCGCGCATATATATGTGCGCGCATATATATGTGCGCGCATATATATGTGCAGGGTGGGGCACGTATATATATGTGCGCGCATATATATGTGCGCGCATATATATGTGCAGGGTGGGGCGCGTATATATATGTGCGCGCATATATATGTGCGCGCATATATATGTGCGCGCATATATATGTGCAGGGTGGGGTGCCTATATATGTGCGCGCATATATATGTGCGCGCATATATATGTGCGCGCATATATATGTGCGCGCATATTTATGTGCGCGCATATTTATGTGCGCGCACATATATGTGCAGGGTGGGGTGCATATATATGTGCGCGCATATATATGTGCGCGCATATATATGTGCGCGCATATATATGTGCGCGCATATATATGTGCAGGGTGGGGTGCGTATATATGTGCGCGCATATATATGTGCGCGCATATATATGTGCGCGCATATATATGTGCGCGCATATATATGTGTAGGGTGGGGTGCATATATATGTGCGCGCATATATATGTGCGCGCATATATATGTGCGCGCATATATATATGTGCGCGCATATATATGTGCGCGCATATATATGTGCAGGGTGGGGAGCGTATATATGTGCGCGCATATTTATGTGCGCGCATATATATGTGCAGGGTGGGGCGCGTATATATATGTGCGCGCATATATATGTGCGCGCATATATATGTGCGCGCATATATATGTGCAGGGTGGGGCGCGTATATATATGTGCGCGCATATATATGTGCGCGCATATATATGTGCGCGCATATATATGTGCAGGGTGGGGTGCCTATATATGTGCGCGCATATATATGTGCGCGCATATATATGTGCACGCATATATATGTGCGCGCATATTTATGTGCGCGCATATTTATGTGTGCGCATATATATGTGCAGGGTGGGGTGCATATATATGTGCGCGCATATATATGTGCGCGCATATATATGTGCGCGCATATATATGTGCAGGGTGGGGTGCGTATATATGTGCGCGCATATATATGTGCGCGCATATATATGTGCGCGCATATATATGTGCGCGCATATATATGTGTAGGGTGGGGTGCATATATATGTGCGCGCATATATATTTGTGCGCATAAATATGTGCGTGCATATATATGTGCAATGTGGGGTGCACATATATGTGTGCGCATATGTATGTGCAGTGTGGGGAGCATATATATGTGCGCGCATATATATGTGCGCGCATATATATGTGCAGGGTGGGGTGCATATATTTGTGCACGCATATATATGTGCGCGCATATATATGTGCAGGGTGGGGGAGCATATATATGTGCGCGCATATATATGTGCAGGGTGGGGTGCATATATATGTGCGCGCATATATATGTGGGCGCATAAATATGTGCGTGCATATATATGTGCAATGTGGTGTGCACATATATGTGTGCGCTTATGTATATGCAGGGTGGGGCGCATATATATGTGCGCCCATATATATGTGCACGCATATGTATGTGCGCACATATATATGAGCAGGGTGGGGTACATATATATGTGTGCGCATATATATGTGTGCGCATATATATGCGCAGGGTGGGGTGCATATATATGTGCGCGCATATATATATGTGCGCGCATATATATGTGCGCGCATATATATGTGCAGGGTGGGGTGCGTATATATGTGCGCGCATATATATGTGCGCGCACATATATGTGCGCGCATATATATGTGCGCGCATATATATGTGCAGGGTGGGGTTCATGTATATGTGTGCACATATATATGTGCAGGGTGGGGTGTGTAAATATGTGCACGCATATTTATGTGCGTGCATATGTATGTGCGCGCATATATATGTGCGCGCATATTTATGTGTGCGCATATTTATGTGAGCACATATATATGTGCAGGGTGGGGTGCATATATATGTGCGCGCATATATATGTGTGCGCATATATATTGTGCAGGGTGGGTGCATATATATGTGCGCGCATATATATGTGCGCGCATGTATATGTGCGCGCATATATATGTGCGCGCATATATATGTGCGCGCATATATATGTGCAGGGTGGGGGCACGTATATATATGTGCGCGCATATATATGTGCGCGCATATATATGTGCGCGCATATATATGTGCAGGGTGGGGCGCGTATATATATGTGCGCGCATATATATATGTGCGCGCATATATATGTGCGCGCATATATATGTGCGCGCATATATATGTGCAGGGTGGGGTGCCTATATATGTGCGCGCATATATATGTGCGCGCATATATGTGCGCGCATATATATGTGCGCGCATATTTATGTGCGCGCATATTTATGTGCGCGCATATTTATGTGCGCGCACATATATGTGCAGGGTGGGGTGCATATATATGTGCGCGCATATATATGTGCGCGCATATATATGTGCACGCATATATATGTGCAGAGGGTGGGGTGCGTATATATGTGCGCGCATATATATGTGCGCGCATATATATGTGCGCGCATATATATGTGCGCGCATATATATGTGCGCGCATATATATGTGTAGGGTGGGGTGCACATATATATGTGCGCGCATATATATGTGCGCGCATATATATATGTGCGCGCATATATATGTGCGCGCATATATATGTGCAGGGTGGGGAGCGTATATATGTGCGCGCATATTTATGTGCGCGCATATATATGTGCAGGGTGGGGCGCGTATATATATGTGCGCGCATATATATGTGCGCGCATATATATTTGCGCGCATATATATGTGCAGGGTGGGGTGCCTATATATGTGCGCGCATATATATGTGCGCGCATATATATGTGCACGCATATATATGTGCGCGCATATTTATGTGCGCGCATATTTATGTGTTCGCATATATATGTGCAGGGTGGGGTGCATATATATGTGCGCGCATATATATGTGCGCGCATATATATGTGCAGGGTGGGGGTGCGTATATATGTGCGCGCATATATATGTGCGCGCATATATATGTGCGCGCATATATATGTGCACGCATATATATGTGCAGGGTGGGGTGCGTATATATGTGCGCGCATATATATGTGCGCGCATATATATGTGCGCGCATATATATGTGCGCGCATATATATGTGTAGGGTGGGGTGCATATATATGTGCGCGCATATATATGTGCGCGCATATATATATGTGCGCGCATATATATGTGCGCGCATATATATGTGCAGGGTGGGGAGCGTATATATGTGCGCGCATATTTATGTGCGCGCATATATATGTGCAGGGTGGGGCGCGTATATATATGTGCGCGCATATATATGTGCGCGCATATATATTTGCGCGCATATATATGTGCAGGGTGGGGTGCCTATATATGTGCGCGCATATATATGTGCGCGCATATATATGTGCACGCATATATATGTGCGCGCATATTTATGTGCGCGCATATTTATGTGTTCGCATATATATGTGCAGGGTGGGGTGCATATATATGTGCGCGCATATATATGTGCGCGCATATATATGTGCAGGGTGGGGTGCGTATATATGTGCGCGCATATATATGTGCGCGCATATATATGTGCGCGCATATATATGTGCGCGCATATATATGTGTAGGGTGGGGTGCATATATATGTGCGCGCATATATATGTGTGCGCATAAATATGTGCGTGCATATATATGTGCAATGTGGGGTGCACATATATGTGTGCGCATATGTATGTGCAGTGTGGGGAGCATATATATGTGCGCGCATATATATGTGCGCGCATATATATGTGCAGGGTGGGGTGCATATATTTGTGCGCGCATATATATGTGCGCGCATATATATGTGCAGGGTGGGGAGCATATATATGTGCGCGCATATATATGTGCAGGGTGGGGTGCATATATATGTGCGCGCATATATATGTGGGCGCATAAATATGTGCGTGCATATATATGTGCAATGTGGTGTGCACATATATGTGTGCGCATATGTATATGCAGGGTGGGGCGCATATATATGTGCGCCCATATATATGTGCACGCATATCTATGTGCGCACATATATATGAGCAGGGTGGGGTACATATATATGTGTGCGCATATATATGTGTGCGCATATATATGCGCAGGGTGGGGTGCATATCTATGTGCGCGCATATATATATGTGCGCGCATATATATGTGCACGCACATATATGTGCGCGCATATATATGTGCGCGCATATATATGTGCAGGGTGGGGTGCGTATATATGTGCGCGCATATATATGTGCGCGCATATATATGTGCGCGCATATATATGTTCGCGCATATATATGTGCGCTCATATATATGTGCAGGGTGGGGTGCATGTATATGTGCGCACATATATATGTGCAGGGTGGGGTGTGTACATATGTGCGCGCATATTTATGTCCGCGCATATATATGTGCGCGCATATGTATGTGCAGGGTGGGGTGCATATATATGTGCGCGCATATATATGTACGCGCATATATATGTGCGCGCATATATATATGTGCGCGCATATATATGTGCAGGGTGGGGAGCGTATATATGTGTGCGCATATTTATGTGCGCGCATATTTATGTGCGCGCATATATATGTGCAGGGTGGGGTGCATATATATGTGCGCGCATATATATGTGCGCGCATATATATGTGCGCGCATATATATGTGCGCGCATATATATGTGCGCGCATATATGTGCGCGCATATATGTGCGTGCATATATATGTGCAGGGTGGGGTGCATATATATGTGCGCGCATATATATGTGCGCGCATAAATATGTGCGTGCATATATATGTGCGCGGTGGGTGCATGTATATGTACGAGCATATATATGTGTGCGCATATATATTTGCAGGGTGGGGTGCGTATATATGTGCGCGCATATATATTTGCAGGGTGGGGTGCATATATATGTGTGCGCATATATATGTTCGCGCATATAGATGTGCAGGGTTAGGTGCGTATATATGTTTGCGCATATATATGTTCGCGCATACATATGTTCGCGCATATATATGTTCGCGCATATATATGTGCGCGCATATATATGTGCGCGCATATTTATGTGCGTGCATATATATGTGCAGGGTGGGGTGCGTATATATGTGCGCACATATTTATGTGCGCGAATATATATGTGCGCGCATATATATGTGCAGGGTGGGGTGCATATATATGTGCGCGCATATATATGTGCGCGCATATATATGTGCGCGCATATATATGTGCAGGGTGGGGTGTATGTATATGTGCGAGCATATATATGTGCGCGCATATATATGTGCAGGGTGGGGTGCGTATATATGTGCGCGCATATATATGTGCAGGGTGGGGTGCATATATATGTGTGCGCATATATATGTTCGCGCATATATATGTGCAGGGTGGGGTGCGTATATATGTTTGCGCATACATATGTTCGCGCATACATATGTTCGCGCATATATATGTGCGCGCATATATATGTGCGAGCATATATATGTGCGCGCATATTTATATGCGCGCATATTTATGTGCGCACAATATTTATGTGCGCGCATATATATGTGCGCGCATATATATGTGCGCGCATATATATGTGCAGGGTCGGCTGCATGTTATATGTGCGAGCATACATATGTGCGCGCATATATATTTGCAGGGTGGGGTGCGTATATATGTGCGCGCATATATATGTGCAGGGTGGGGTGCATATATATGTGTGCGCATATATATGTTCGCGCATATATATGTGCAGGGTTAGGTGCGTATATATGTTTGCGCATATATATGTTCGGGGTGGGGTGCATATATATGTGCGTGCATATATATGTGCGCGCATATATATGTGCGCGCATATATATGTGCGCGCACATATATGTGCAGGGTGGGGTGTATGTATATGTGCGAGCATATATATGTGCGCGAATATATATGTGCAGGGGTGGGGTGCGTATATATGTGCGCGCATATATATGTGCAGGGTGGGGGTGCATATATATGTGTGCGCATATATATGTTCGCGCATATATATGTGCAGGGTGGGGTGCGTATATATGTTTGCGCATACATATGTTCGCGCATACATATGTTCGCGCATATATATGTGCGCGCATATATATGTGCGCGCATATATATGTGCGCGCATATATATGTGCAGGGTGGGGTGCGTATATATGTGCGCGCATATATATGTGCGCGCATATATATGTGCGCGCATATATATGTGCGCGCATATATATGTGCGCGCATATATATGTGCGCGCATATATATGTGCGCGCATATATATGTGCAGGGTGGGGTGCATATATATGTGCGCGCATATATATGTGCGCGCATATATATGTGCGCGCATATATATGTGCGCGCATATATATGTGCGCGCATATATATGTGCGCGCATATATATGTGCAGGGTGGGGTGCGTATATATGAGCGCATATATATGTGCAGGGTGGGGTGCATATATATGTGTGCGCATATATATGTGCGCGCATATATATGTGCAGGGTGGGTTGCGTATATATGTGCGCGCATATATATGTGCAGGGTGGGGGTGCATATATATGTGCGCGCATATATATGTGCGCGCATATATATGTGCAGGGTGGGGTGCCTATATATGTGCGCGCATATATATGTGCGCGCATATATATGTGCGCGCATATATATGTTCGCGCATATATATGTGCAGGGTGGGGTGCGTATACATGTTCGCGCATATATATGTGCAGGGTGGGGTGCATATATATGTGCGCGCATATATATGTGCAGGGTGGGTTGCGTATATATGTGCGCGCATATATATGTGCAGGGTGGGGTGCATATATATGTGCGCGCATATATATGTGCGCGCATATATATGTGCGCGCATATATATGTGCAGGGTGGGGTGCGTATATATGTGCGCGCATATATATGTGCGCGCATATATATGTGCGCGCATATATATGTGCGCGCATATATATGTGCGCGCATATATATGTGCGCGCATATATATGTGCAGGGTGGGGTGTATGTATATGTGCGAGCATAATATATATGTGCGCGCATATGTATGTGCAGGGTGGGGTGCGTATATATGTGCGCGCATATATATGTGCAGGGTGGGGTGCATATATATGTGTGCGCATATATATGTTCGCGCATATATATGTGCAGGGTGGGGTGCATATATATGTTTGCGCATACATATGTTTGCGCATACATATGTTCGCGCATACATATGTGCGCGCATACATATGTGCGCGCATACATATGTGCGCGCATATTTATGTGCGCGCATATTTATGTGCGCGCATATATATGTGCGCTCATATATATGTGCGCGCATATGTATGTGCGCGCATATATATTTGCAGGGTGGGGTGCATATATACGTGCGCGCATATATATGTGCGCGCATATATATGTGCGCGCATATATATGTGCGCGCATATATATGTGCGCGCATATATATGTGCAGGGTGGGGTGCATGTATATGTGCGCGCATATATATGTGCAGGGTGGGGTGCGTATATATGTGCGCGCATATATATGTGCAGGGAGGGGTGCATATATATGTGTGCGCATATATATGTTCGCGCATATATATGTGCAGGGTGGGGTGCATGTATATGTGCGCGCATATATATGTGCAGGGTGGGGTGCGTATATATGTGCGCGCATATATATGTGCAGGGAGGGGTGCATATATATGTTTGCGCATACATATGTTCGCGCATACATATGTTCGCGCATACATATGTGCGCGCATATATATGTGCGCGCATATATATGTGCGCGCATATTTATGTGCGCGCATATATATGTGCGCGCATATATATGTGCGCGCATATATATGTGCGCGCATATATATGTGCGCGCATATATATGTGCGCGCATATATATGTGCAGGGTGGGGTGCATGTATATGTGCGAGCATATATATGTGCAGGGTGGGGTGCATATATATGTGTGCGCATATATATGTTCGCGCATATATATGTGCAGGGTGGGGTGGGTATATATGTTTGCGCATATATATGTTCGCGCATACATATGTTCGCGCATATATATGTGCGCGCATATATATGTGCGCGCATATATATGTGCGCGCATATTTATGTGCGCGCATATTTATGTGCGAGCATATTTATGTGCGCGCATATTTTTGTGCGCGCATATATATGTGCGCGCATATATATGTGCGCGCATATATATGTGGCGGGTGGGGTGCATATATATGTGCGCGCATATATATGTGCGCGCATATATATGTGCGCGCATATATATGTACGCGCATATATATGTGCGGTGTGGGTACATGTATATGTACGAGCATATATATGTGCGCGCATATATATTTGCAGGGTGGGGTGCGTATATATGTGCGCGCATATATATTTGCAGGGTGGGGTGCATATATATGTGTGCGCATATATAAGTTCGCGCATATATATGTGCAGGGTTAGGTGCGTATATATGTTTGCGCATATATATGTTCGCGCATACATATGTTCGCGAATGTATATGTTCGCGCATATATATGTGCGCGCATATACATGTGCGCGCATATTTATGTGCGCGCATATATATGTGCAGGGTGGGGTGCGTATATATGTGCGCACATATTTATGTGCGCGCATATATATGTGCGCGCATATATATGTGCAGGGTGGGGTGCATATATATGTGTGCGCATATATATGTGCGCGCATATATATGTGCGCATATATATGTGCAGGGTGGGGTGCATATATATGTGCGCGCATATATATGTGCGCGCATATATATGTGCGCGCATATATATGTGCGCGCATATATATGTGCGCGCATATATATGTGCGCGCATATATATGTGCAGGGTGGGGTGTGTGTATATGTGCGAGCATATATATGTGCGCGCATATATATGTGCAGGGTGGGGTGCGTATATATGTGCGCGCATATATATGTGCAGGGTGGGGTGCATATATATGTGTGCGCATATATATGTTCGCGCATATATATGTGCAGGGTGGGGTGCGTATATATGTTTGCGCATACATATGTTCGCGCATACATATGTTCGTGCATATATATGTGCGCGCATATATATGTGCGCGCATATATATGTGCGCGCATATATATGTGCAGGGTCGGGTGCATGTATATGTGCGAGCATATATATGTGCGCGCATATATATTTGCAGGGTGGTGTGCGTATATATGTGCGCGCATATATATGTTCGCGCATATATATGTGCAGGGTTAGGTGCGTATATATGTTTGCGCATATATATGTTTGCGCATACATATGTTCGCGCATATATATGTTCGCGCATATATATGTGCGCGCATATATATGTGCGCGCATATATATGTGCGCGCATATATATGTGCGCGCATATATATGTGCAGGGTGGGGTGCGTATATATGTGCGCACATATTTATGTGCGCGCATATATATGTGCGCGCATATATATGTGCAAGGTGGGGTGCATATATATGTGCGCGCATATATATGTGCGCGCATATATATGTGCAGGGTGGGGTGTATGTATATGTGCGAGCATATATATGTGCGCGCATATATATGTGCAGGGTGGGGTGCGTATATATGTGCGCGCATATATATGTGCAGGGTGGGGTGCATATATATGTGTGCGCATATATATGTTCGCGCATATATATGTGCAGGGTGGGGTGCGTATATATGTTTGCGCATACATATGTTCGCGCATACATATGTTCGCGCATATATATGTGCGCGCATATATATGTGCGCGCATATATATGTGCACGCATATATATGTGCAGGGTGGGGGTGCGTATATATGTGCGCGCATATATATGTGCGCGCATATATATATGCGCGCATATATATGTGCGCGCATATATATGTGCGCGCATATATATGTGCAGGGTGGGGTGCATATATATGTGCGCGCATATATATGTGCGCGCATATATATGTGCGCGCATATATATGTGCAGGGTGGGGTGCGTATATATGTGCGCATATATATGTGCAGGGTGGGGTGTATATATGTGTGCGCATATATATGTGCGCGCATATATATGTGCAGGGTGGGTTGCGTATATATGTGCGCGCATATATATGTGCAGGGTGGGGTGCATATATATGTGCGCGCATATATATGTGCGCGCATATATATGTGCAGGGTGGGGTGCCTATATATGTGCGCGCATATATATGTGCGCGCATATATATGTGCGCGCATATATATGTGCGCGCATATATATGTTCGCGCATATATATGTGCAGGGTGGGGTGCGTATACATGTTCGCGCATATATATGTGCAGGGTGGGGTGCATATATATGTGCGCGCATATATATGTGCAGGGTGGGTTGCGTATATATGTGCGCGCATATATATGTGCAGGTTGGGGTGCATATATATGTGCGCGCATATATATGTGCGCGCATATATATGTGCAGGGTGGGGTGCGTATATATGTGCGCGCATATATATGTGCGCGCATATATATGTGCGCGCATATATATGTGCGCGCATATATATGTGCAGGGTGGGGTGTATGTATATGTGCGAGCATATATATATGTGCGCGCATATATATGTGCAGGGTGGGGTGCGTATATATGTGCGCGCATATATATGTGCAGGGTGGGGTGCGTATATATGTGCGCGCATATATATGTGCAGGGTGGGGTGCATATATATGTGTGCGCATATATATGTTCGCGCATATATATGTGCAGGGTGGGGTGCATATATATGTTTGCGCATACATATGTTTGCGCATACATATGTTCGCGCATACATATGTGCGCGCATACATATGTGCGCGCATACATATGTGCGCGCATATTTATGTTGCGCGCATATTTATGTGCGCGCATATATATGTGCGCTCATATATATGTGCGCGCATATGTATGTGCGCGCATATATATGTGCAGGGTGGGGTGCATGTATATGTGCGAGCAAATATATGTGCGCGCAATATATATGTGCGTGCATATATATGTGCGCGCATATATATGTGCGCGCATATATATGTGCAGGGTGGGGTGCATGTATATGTGCGAGCATATATATGTGCGCGCATATATATTTGCAGGGTGGGGTGCGTATATATGTGCACGCATATATATGTGCAGGGTGGGGTGCATATATATGTGTGCGCATATATATGTTCGCACATATATATGTGCAGGGTTAGGTGCGTATATATGTTTGCGCATATATATGTTTGCGCATATATATGTTTGCGCATATATATGTTCGCGCATATATATGTGCGCGCATATATATGTGCGCGCATATATATGTGCGCGCATATATATGTGCAGGGTGGGGTGCGTATATATGTGCGCACATATTTATGTACGCGCATATGTATGTGCGCGCATATGTATGTGCGCGCATATATATGTGCAGGGTGGTGTGTATGTATATGTGCGAGCATATATATGTGCAGGGTGGGGTGCGTATATATGTGCGCACATATTTATGTGCAGGGTGGGGTGCGTATATATGTGCGCGCATATATATGTGCAGGGTGGGGTGCATATATATGTGTGCGCATATATATGTGCAGGGTGGGGTGCGTATATATGTTTGCGCATATATATGTTCGCGCATACATATGTTCGCGCATACATATGTTCGCGCATACATATGTTCGCGCATATATATGTGCGCGCATATATATGTGCGCGCATATATATGTGCGCGCATATATATGTGCAGGGTGGGGTGCGTATATATGTGCGCACATATTTATGTGCGCGCATATATATGTGCGCGCATATATATGTGCAGGGTGGGGTGCATATATACGTGCGCGCATATATACGTGCGCGCATATATATGTGCGCGCATATATATGTGCGCGCATATTTATGTGCAGGGTGGGGTGCATGTATATGTGCGCGCATATATATGTGCAGGGTGGGGTGCGTATATATGTGCGCGCATATATATGTGCAGGGAGGGGTGCATATATATGTGTGCGCATATATATGTTCGCGCATATATATGTGCAGGGTGGGGTGCATATATATGTTTGCGCATACATATGTTCGCGCATACATATGTGCGCGCATACATATGTGCGCGCATACATATGTGCGCGCATATTTATGTGCGCGCAATATATATGTGCGCGCATATATATGTGCGCGACATATATATGTGCGCGCATATATATGTGCGCGCATATATATGTGCGCGCATATATATGTGCAGGGTGGGGTGCATGTATATGTGCGAGCATATATATGTGCAGGGTGGGGTGCATATATATGTGTGCGCATATATATGTTCGCGCATATATATGTGCAGGGTGGGGTGGGTATATATGTTTGCGCATATATATGTTCGCGCATACATATGTTCGCGCATATATATGTGCGCGCATATATATGTGCGCGCATATATATGTGCGCGCATAATTTATGTGCGCGCATATTTATGTGCGAGCATATTTATGTGCGCGCATATTTTTGTGCGCGCATATATATGTGCGCGCATATATATGTGCGCGCATATATATGTGACGGGTGGGTGCATATATATGTGCGCGCATATATATGTGCGCGCATATATATGTGCGCGCATATATATGTACACGCATATATATGTGCGGTGTGGGTACATGTATATGTACAAGCATATATATGTGCGCGCATATATATTTGCAGGGTGGGGTGCGTATATATGTGCGCGCATATATATTTGCAGGGTGGGGTGCATATATATGTGTGCGCATATATAAGTTCGCGCATATATATGTGCAGGGTTAGGTGCGTATATATGTTTGCGCATATATATGTTCGCGCATACATATGTTCGCGAATGTATATGTTCGCGCATATATATGTGCGCGCATATACATGTGCGCGCATATTTATGTGCGCGCATATATATGTGCAGGGTGGGGTGCGTATATATGTGCGCACATATTTATGTGCGCGCATATTGATATTGTGCGCGCATATATATGTGCAGGGTGGGGTGCATATATATGTGTGCGCATATATATGTGCGCGATATATATGTGCGCATATATATGTGCAGGATGGGGTGCATATATATGTGCGCGCATATATATGTGCGCGCATATATATGTGCGCGCATATATATGTGCGCGCATATATATGTGCGCGCATATATATGTGCAGGGTGGGGTGTATGTATATGTGCGAGCATATATATGTGCGCGCATATATATGTGCAGGGTGGGGTGCGTATATATGTGCGCGCATATATATGTGCAGGGTGGGGTGCATATATATGTGTGCGCATATATATGTTCGCGCATATATATGTGCAGGGTGGGGTGCGTATATATGTTTGCGCATACATATGTTCGCGCATACATATGTTCGTGCATATATATGTGCGCGCATATATATGTGCGCGCATATATATGTGCGCGCATATTTATGTGCGCGCATATTATATGCGCACATATTTATGTGCGCGCATATATATGTGCGCGCATATATATGTGCAGGGTCGGGTGCATGTATATGTGCGAGCATATATATGTGCGCGCATATATATTTGCAGGGTGGTGTGCGTATATATGTGCGCGCATATATATGTTTCGCGCATATATATGTGCAGGGTTAGGTGCGTATATATTGTTTGCGCATATATATGTTTGCGCATACATATGTTCGCGCATATATATGTTCGCGCATATATATGTGCGCGCATATATATGTGCGCGCATATATATGTGCGCGCATATATATGTGCGCGCATATATATGTGCAGGGTGGGGTGCGTATATATGTGCGCACATATTTATGTGCGCGCATATATATGTGCGCGCATATATATGTGCAAGGTGGGGTGCATATATATGTGCGCGCATATATATGGTGCGCGCATATATATGTGCAGGGTGGGGTGTATGTATATGTGCGAGCATATATATGTGCGCGCATATATATGTGCAGGGTGGGGTGCGTATATATGTGCGCAAATATATATGTGCAGGGTGGGGTGCATATATATGTGTGCGCATATATATGTTCGCGCATATATATGTGCAGGGTGGGGTGCGTATATATGTTTGCGCATACATATGTTCGCGCATACATATGTTCGCGCATACATATGTGCGCGCATGACATATGTGCGCGCATACATATGTGCGCGCATACATATGTGCGCGCATATTTATGTGCGCGCATATATATGTGCACGCATATATATGTGCGCGCATATATATGTGCAGGGTGGGGTGCATGTATATGTGCGAGCATATATATGTGCGCACATATATATGTGCAGGTGGGGGTGCGTATATATGTGCGCGCAGATATATATGTGCAGGGTGGGGTGCATATATATGTGTGCGCATATATATGTTCGCGCATATATATGTGCAGGGTGGGGTGCGTATATATGTTTGCGCATACATATGTTCGCGCATACATATTTCGCGCATACTATGTTCGCGCATAACATTGTGCGCGCATACATATGTTCGCGCATACATATGTGCGCGCATACATATGTGCGCGCATACATATGTGCGCGCATACTTATGTGCGCGCATACATATGTGCTCGCATATATATGTGTGCGCGCATATATATGTGCGCGCATATATATGTGCAGGGTGGGGTGCATGTATATGTGCGAGCATATATGTGTGCGCGCATATATATGTGCAGGGTGGGGTGCGTATATATGTGCGCGCATATATATGTTCGCGCATATATATGTGCAGGGTTAGGTGCGTATATATGTTTGCGCATATATATGTTCGCGCATACATATGTTCGCGCATATATATGTTCGCGCATATATATGTGCGCGCATATTTATGTGCGCGCATATTTATGTGCGCGCATATATATGTGCGCGCATAATATATGTGCAGGGTCGGGTGCATGTATAGTGTGCGAGCATATATATGTGCGCGCATATATATTTGCAGGGTGGGGTGCGTATATATGTGCGCGCATATATATGTTCGCGCATATATATGTGCAGGGTTAGGTGCGTATATATGTTTTGCGCATATATATGTTCGCGCATACATATGTTCGCTGCATATGATATGTTCGCGCATATATATGTGCGCGCATATTTATATGTGCAGGGTGGGGTGCGTATATATGTGCGCACATATTTATGTGCGCGCATATATATGTGCAGGGGTGGGGTGCATATATATGTGCGCGCATATATATGTGCGCGTATATATATGTGCGCGCATTATATGTGCGCGCATATATATGTGCAGGGTGGGGTGTATGTATATGTGCGAGCATATATATGTGCGCGCATATATATGTGCAGGGTGGGGTGCGTATATATGTGCGCGCATATATATGTGCAGGGTGGGGTGCATATATATGTGTGCGCATATATATGTTCGCGCATATATATGTGCAGGGTGGGGTGCGTATATATGTTTGCGCATACATATGTTCGCGCATACATATGTTCGCGCATATATATGTGCGCGCGCATATATATGTGCGCGCATATATATGTGCGCGCATATTTATGTGCGCGCATATTTATGTAGCGCGCATATTTATGTGCGCGCATATATATGTGCGCGCATATATATGTGCAGGGTCGGGGTGCATGTATATGTGCGAGCATATATATGTGCGCGCATATATATTTGCAGGGTGGGGTGCGTATATATGTGCGCGCATATATATGTTCGCGCATATATATGTGCAGGGTTAGGTGCGTATATATGTTTGCGCATATATATGTTCGCGCATACATATGTTCGCGCATATATATGTTCGCGCATATATATGTGCGCGCATATATATGTGCGCGCATATATATGTGCAGGGTGGGGTGCGTATATATGTGCGCACATATTTATGTGCGCGCATATATATGTGCGCGCATATATATGTGCAGGGTGGGGTGCATATATATGTGCGCGCATATATATGTGCGCGCATATATATGTGCAGGGTGGGGTGTATGTATATGTGCGAGCATATATATGTGCGCGCATATATATGTGCAGGGTGGGGTGCGTATATATGTGCGTGCATATATATGTGCAGGGTGGGGTGCATATATATGTGTGCGCATATATATGTTCGCGCATATATATGTGCAGGGTGGGGTGCGTATATATGTTTGCGCATACATATGTTCGCGCATACATATGTTCGCGCATACATATGTGCGCGCATACATATGTGCGCGCATATATATGTGCTCGCATATTTATGTGCGCGCATATATATGTGCGCGCATATATATGTGCGCGCATATATATGTGCAGGGTGGGGTGCATGTATATGTGCGAGCATATATATGTGCTCGCATATATATGTGCAGGGTCGGGTGCATGTATATGTGCGAGCATATATATGTGCGCGCATATATATTTTGCAGGGTGGGGTGCGTATATATGTGCGCACATATTTATGTGCGCGCATATATATGTTGCGCGCAAATATATGTGCAGGGTGGGGTGCATATATATGTGCGCGCATATATATGTGCGCGCATATATATGTGCAGGGTGGGGGTGTATGTATATGTGCGAGCATATATATGTGCGCGCATATATATGTGCAGGGTGGGGTGCGTATATATGTGCGCGCATATATATGTGCAGGGTGGGGTGCATATATATGTGTGCGCATATATATGTTCGCGCATATATATGTGCAGGGTGGGGTGCGTATATATGTTTGCGCATACATATGTTCGCGCATACATATGTTCGCGCATACATATGTTCGCGCATACATATGTGGCGCATACATTATGTGCGCGCATACATATGTGCGCGCATACATATGTGCGCGCATACATATGTGCGCGCATATATATGTGCGGCATATATATGTGCGCGCATATATATGTGCAGGGTGGGGTGCATGTATATGTGCGAGCATATATATGTGCGCGCATATATATGTGCAGGGTTGGGTGCGTATATATGTGCGCGCATATATATGTGCAGGGTGGGGTGCATATATATGTGTGCGCATATATATGTTCGCGCATATATATGTGCAGGGTGGGGTGCGTATATATGTTTGCGCATACATATGTTCGCGCATACATATGTGCGCGCATATATATGTGCGTGCATATTTATGTGCGCGCATATTTATTGTGCGCGCATATATATGTGCGCGCATATATATGTGCAGGGTCGGGTGCATGTATATGTGCGAGCATATATATTGTGCGCGCATATATATTTGCAGGGTGGGGTGCGTATATATGTGCGCGCATATATATGTTCGCGCATATATATGTGCAGGGTTAGGTGCGTATATATTTTTGCGCATATATATGTTCGCGAATACATATGTTCGCGCATATATATGTGCGCGCATATATATGTGCGCGCATATATATGTGCGCGCATATATATGTGCAGGGTGGGGTGCGTATATATGTGCGCGCATATATATGTGCGCGCATATATATGTGCGCGCATATATATGTGCGCGCATATATATGTGCGCGCATATATATGTGCGCGCACTATATATTGTGCGCGCATATATATGTGCAGGGTGGGGTGTATGTATATGTGCGAGCATATATATGTGCGCGCAAATATATGTGCAGGGTGGGGTGCGTATATATGTGCGCGCATATATATGTGCAGGGTGCGGTGCATATATATGTGTGCGCATATATATGTTCGCGCATATATATGTGCAGGGTGGGGTGCGTATATATGTTTGCGCATACATATGTTCGCGCATACATATGTTCGCGCATACATATGTTCGCGCATTACATATGTTCGCGCATACATATGTGCGCGCATACATATGTGCGCGCATACATATGTGCGCGCATACATATGTGCGCGCATACTTATGTGCGCGCATATATATGTGCGCGCATATATATGTGCGCGCATATATATGTGCGCGCATATATATGTGCAGGGTGGGGTGCATATATATGTGTGCGCATATATATGTTCGCGCATATATATGTGCAGGGTTAGGTGCGTATATATGTTTGCGCATTATATGTTCGCGCATACATATGTTCGCGCATATATATGTTCGCGCATATATATGTGCGCGCATATATATGTGCGGCGCATATTTATTTGCGCGCATATATATGTGCAGGGTGGGGTGCATATATATGTGCGCGCATATATATGTGCGCGCATATATATGTGCGCGCATATATATGTGCGCGCATATATATGTGCGCGCATATATATGTGCGCGCAATATATATGTGCGCGCATATATATGTGCGCGCATATATATGTGCAGGGTGGGGTGCATATATATGTGCGCATATATATTGTGCGCGCATATATATGTGCGCGCATACATATGTGCAGGGTGGGGTGTATGTATATGTGCGAGCATATATATGTGCGCGCATATATATGTGCAGGGTGGGGTGCGTATATATGTGCGCGCATATATATGTGCAGGGTGGGGTGCATATATATGTGTGCGCATATATATGTTCGCGCATATATATGTGCAGGGTGGGGTGCGTATATATGTTTGCGCATACATATGTTCGCGCATACATATGTTCGTGCATATATATGTGCGCGCATATATATGTGCGCGCATATATATGTGCGCGCATATTTATGTGCGCGCATATTTATGTGCGCGCATATATATGTGCGCGCATATATATGTGCAGGGTCGGGTGCATGTTATATGTGCGAGGCATATATATGTGCGCGCATAAGATATTTGCAGGTGGTGTGCGTATATATGTGCGCGCATATATATGTTCGCGCATATATATGTGCAGGGTTAGGTGCGTATATATGTTTGCGCATATATATGTTCGCGCATACATATGTTTCGCGCATATATATGTTCGCGCATATATATGTGCGCACATATATATGTGCAGGGTGGGGTGCGTATATATGTGCGCACATATTTATGTGCGCGCATATATATGTGCGCGCATATATATGTGCAGGGTGGGGTGCATATATATGTGCGCGCATATATATGTGCGCGCATATATATGTGCAGGGTGGGGTGTATGTATATGTGTGAGCATATATATGTGCAGGGTGGGTGCATATATATGTGTGCGCATATGTATGTTCGCGCATATATATGTGCAGGGGTGGGGTGCGTATATATGTTTGCGCATACATATGTGCGCGCATACATATGTGCGCGCATACATATGTGCGCGCATACATATGTGCGCGCATACATATGTGCGCGCATACATATGTGCGCGCATATATATGTGCGCGCATATATATGTGCAGGGTGGGGTGCATGTATATGTGCGAGCATATATATGTTACGCGCATATATATGTGCAGGGTCGGGTGCATGTATATGTGCGAGCATATATATGTGCGCGCATATATATTTGCAGGGTGGGGTGCGTATATATGTGCGCGCATATATATGTTCGCGCATATATATGTGCAGGGTTAGGTGCGTATATATGTTTTCGCATATATATGTGCGCGCATATATATGTGCAAGGGTGGGGTGCATGTATATGTGCGCGCATATATATGTGCGCGCATATATATGTGCAGGGTGGGGTGTATGTATATGTGCGAGCTATATATATGTGCGCGCATATATATGTGCAGGGTGGGGTGCGTATATGTGTGCGCGCATATATATGTGCAGGGTGGGGTGCATTATATATGTGTGCGCATATATATGTTCGCGCATATATATGTGCAGGGTGGGGTGCGTATATATGTTTGCGCATTACATATGTTTGCGCATACATATGTTCGCGCATACATATGTTCGCGCATACATATGTGCGAGCATACATATGTGCGCGCATACATATGTGCGCGCATATATATAGTGCGCGCATATATATGTGCGCGCATATATATGTGCAGGGTGGGGTGCATGTATATGTGCGAGCATATATGTGTGCGCGCATATATATGTGCAGGGTGGGGTGCATATATATGTGCGCGCATATATATGTGTGCGCATATATATGTGCAGGGTGGGGTGCATATATATGTGTGCGCATATATATGTGCGCGCATATATATGTGCGCGCATATATATGTGCGCGCATATATATGTGCAGGGTGGGGCGCGTATATATATGTGCGCGCATATATATGTGCGCGCATATATATGTGCAGGGTGGGTGGCCTATATAAGTGCGCGCATATATATGTGCGCGCATATATATGTGCGTGCATATATATGTGCGCGCATATATATGTGCGCACATATTTATGTGCGCGCATATATATGTGCAGGGTGGGGTGCATATATATGTGCGCGCATATATATGTGCGCGCATATATATGTGCAGGGTGGGGGTGCGTATATATGTGCGTGCATATATATGTGCGCGCATATATATGTGGCGCGCATATATATGTGCGCGCATATATATGTGCGCGCATATATATGTTCGCGCATATATATGTGCGCGCATATATATGTGCGCTCATATATATGTGCAGGGTGGGGTGCATGTATATGTGCGCGCATATATATGTGCAGGGTGGGGTGTGTACATATGTGCGCGCATATTTATGTGCGCGCATAATATATGTGCGCGCATATATATGTGCAGGGTGGGGTGCATATATATGTGCGCGCATATATATGTGCGCGCAATATATATATGCGCGCATATATATGTGCGCGCATATATATGTGCGCGCATATATATATGTGCGCGCATATATATGTGCGCGCATATATATGTGCGCGCATATATATGTGCAGGGTGGGGAGCGTATATATATGTGCGCGCATATTTATGTGCGCGCATAAATATGTGCGCGAATATATATATGTGCGCGCATATATATGTGCGCGCATATATATTGTGCAGGGGTGGTTGCATATATATGTGCGTGTATATATATGTGCGCGCATATATATGTGGTTGCATATATCTGTGCGCGGCATATATATGCGCGCATATATATGTGCAGGGTGGGGCGCATATATATATGTGCGCGCATATATATGTGCGCGCATATATATGTGCGCATATATATGTGCGTGCATATATATGTGCAGGGTGGGGTGCCTATATATGTGCGCGCATATATATGTGCGCGCTTATATATGTGCGCGCATATTTATGTGCGCGCATATTTATGTGCGCGCATATATATGTGCAGGGTGGGGTGCATATATATGTGCGCGCATATATATGTGCGCTCATATATTATGTGCAGGGTGGTGTTACATGTATATGTGCGCGCATATATATGTGCAGGGTGGGGTGTGTACATATGTGCGCGCATATTTATGTGCGCGCATATATATGTGCGCGCATATATATGTGCAGGGTGGGGTGCATAAATATGTGTACGCATATATATGTGCGCGCATGTATATGTGCGCGCATGTATATGTGCGCGCATGTATATTGTGCGCGCATGTATATGTGCGCGCATGTATATGTGCGCGCATATATATGTGCAGGGTGGGGTGCCTATATATGTGCGCGCATATACATGTGCGCGCATATATATGTGCGCGCATATATATGTGCGCGCATATTTATGTGCGCGCATATTTATGTGCGCGCATATATATATGCAGGGTGGGGTGCATATATATGTGCGCGCATATATATGTGCGCCCATA